>NC_059118.1:21057115-21224615 GCF_020740685.1 Jaculus jaculus
CTTACAGAAAAATGACCACCTGGAGTAATGTCAATCACTTGCTCTGATAGTAACACTAATTGAAGTTTTCCATGTATCTGTTACCTTTGTTAACCATTTCTTATTCTCTCTCTTTTTTTTTTTTTTTGTCAAGGTAGGGTCTCACTCTAGCCTAGGCTGACCTGGAATTCACTATGGAGTCTCAGGGTAGCTTTGAACTCACAGTGATTCTCTTTCCTCTGCCTCCCAGTGCTGGGATTAAAGGCATATGCCAACATACCCAGCTTTTTTAAAAAACGTTTTTTTTGGTTTTTCGATCATTTTTTAATGTTTATTTATTAATTTGAAAGTGACAGAGAGAAAGAGGCAGAGAGAGGGAGAGAGAGGAGAGTGGTTGCGCCAGGGCCTCCAGCCACTGCAAACGAACTCCAGATGCGTGCGCCCCCTTGTGCATCTGGCTAACGTGGGTGCTGGGGAATTGAGCCTCGAACTGGGGTCCTTAGGCTTCACAGGCAAGTGCTAAACCGCTAAGCCATCTCCCCAGCCCCTTTTTCGATCATTTTTTTATGCTTTTAAAAATATTTTATTTATTTATTTGAGAGAGAGTGAGGGGAAAAGGCAGGTACAGAGAGAGGGGGAGAGAATGGGCACACCAGGTACTCCAGACACTTCAAATGAACTCCAGATGCATGTGCCACCCTTGTGCATCTGGCTTATGTGGGTAATGAGGACTCGAACCTGGGACCTTAGGCTTCACAGGCATCGCTCCAGTCCCCCTTTCTTAATCTTATTCTTGTCTGTTGGAGAGTATTAAAAGCTGTTAGGGTGATGGGGATTTAGTTCAATGGTAGAGCTCTTGCATACCAAGAATAAGGCCTTAGATTTGATTCCCATCACTGTAGGGAAAATGTAGGGAATTACTATTTATACTTTATCCCAAAGACCTGGAACTTATACCAAAAGAGTCTACTGAGTTGTTAATTTTTAATGTTTTTTTTTTTTTTTTTTTTTTGAGAGAGAAAGAGAAGTGGCATGCCAAGGCCTTAGCCACTGCAGTCAAACTGCAGACGCTTGCGCCACTGTGCACATGGGTGACCTTGTACTTGCCTCTCCTTTACGCATGGGATCTGGAGAGAGATCAAACACGGGTTCTTAGGCTTTACAGGCAAGTGCCTCAACCATTAAGCCGTATCCCCAGCCCTTTAATTTAATTTAATTTTGTTTTTGTTTTTGTTTTTTGAGGTAAGGTCTCACTCTAGTCCAGGCTGACCTGGAATTCATTATGTCATCTCAGAGTGGCCTCGAACTATCAGCAATCCTCCTACCTCTGCCTCCCAAGTGCTGGGATTAAAGGAGTGTGCCACCATGCCAGGCTTAATTTTATTTTTTAAAATATATTGTTTATTTATTTGAGAGAGAGAATGAAAGAAGGAGAGCGAGAGAGAGAGAGAGAGGGAAAGGATGGGTGCACCAGGGCCTCTAGCAACTTCAAACAAACTCCAGAAGCGTGCACCTCCTTGTGCATCTGGCTTTACATGTGTACTGGAGCATTGAACCTGGGTCCTTTGGCTTTGCTGGCAAGCACCTTAACCACTAAGACATCTGTCCAGCCCTGAGTTGTTCTTAAGGGGACTAATAATATCTATCTGAAAGTTCTGATTTTATTATTATTATTAAAACAAGTTTGTCCAAATGCCTGAAATCTGGCATTAGCCCAGCAGTCCCAATAAGACCCTCTCCCCTGGCTGAACAAAAGTTCAGAGAACTTGTTTGCGGGAGAGCCTTCACCTTTCCCTCCATGATAGACTCCTATAATTTTACTAAACATTGTCTGATCTCTTCTTTACAATGTGTTTACCACACAAGTTTCTCTCCAAACTCAGTATTTCTATTTTCATGCTTCTTCAGAGACTGCCAAGTCAATGTGAACGGAAAGTGGGTGTACGGCTTTTGAATTCAATTGGTCATGCTTCCTAAATCTTGTGTCCCAGTGGCTGTCCTCCGGTTCCTTAAATACTGCTGAAACAACAGATGGCATGCTTTTGGATGAAAGCTCACACTTCCTAGTGATTTCTTGTTTAACTCTAAATTCTGAAGCTTAATTAATGTGAAATTATAGTCTTGGAAATGTAACATCAATGCTCACTAGATAGAAGAACAATATATATGCCTTAGCTTGAGAATCATAAATAATTGGAGAACGATGAAGATCCCCAAATAAAATTTGCTTCCAAAGAGTACGATGAGGTTTTTTTCCTTCCTTCCTTCCTTCCCTCCCTCCCTCCCTCCCTCCCTCCCTCCCTCCCTCCCTCCCTCCCTCCCTTCTTTCTTTCTTTCTTTCTTTCTTTCTTTCTTAGAAAAAGAGGCAGAGAGAGGTGAAAGAGAGAGAGAAAAAATGGGCATGCCACTGTAAAGGAACTCCAGAAGCATGTGCCTTCTTGTGCATCTGGCTTCCATGTGTACTGGGAAATCAAATCTGTGTCCTTAGGCTTCGCAGGCAGACGCCTTAACCACTAAACAATCTCTCCAGCCCAAGCATCATGAGTTTTTCCAAGGGATTTCCTCATAGGCTTGTGAGAACCTCAGAAGCATATCTGAAGGCCTAAATTAACCACATCGTTAGTGCTTGTGCTAAGAAAAGTAAGCAAGTGGAAGTCACGTTCTCTGTGGTCTCACTTTATCTGCTCTCTGGGCAGGAAGGAGGATGGTCAAGCTCAGAAGTAGAGAAGAATGGTGATTGCCAGGGCCTGAAGGTGGGCAGAGTGATGTCCGTCCAAGTGTACACAGTTACAAGATGTTCAAATGCTGAAGAGTCCACATATAACAGCTCAGTGACAATATTTAATAGCCCTGTATTGCACACTGGAAGTTTTCTCAGAATGTTTGGAATTGTTCTCACCCAAAAGAATAACTATGTGAGGTGATGGGTGCGTTAATTAACTTCATTTTGATAATCATTAGACATATATAGACCAAATCATTATGGTGAGTTTTTTATTTGTTACTTGTGTGTGTGTGTAATGTGGAGTGTGCACGTGTATGTGCCCTTGGAGAACCTTGTGTGCCCACTTGTAGTGGGATGCACTTGTCTGAGGTGGCCGGAGTGGCAAACTGGGTGTCTGTCACTCTTCTGCTGGTTCATGTTCGAGCTGGGGTCTCTAAAACTTTAAATATGTACAGTTTTATTTGGAAATGACTCTTCATACACTGATAAGAAAAACGAGGTAATTCAATAACATTTCGATCACACCTTCCAAGGTTCAGGGTCTAATGCGGAAGAGGTGGCGGAAAGAATGTAAGAGCCAAAGGAAGGGTAGGACTCCTTAGAACGTGCTCCCTCCAGATGTCAAATGGCCTCAATATCCATGACCTCACAGTGCCTGACACTACCTACACAAGAGCATCATAAGAGGAGGAAAAGACCATGACATCAAACTAAAACAGAGACTGATTGAGATGGGGAGGGGATATGATGGAGAATGGAATTTCAAAGGGGAAAAGGGGGGAAGGAGGGTATTACCATGGGATATTTTTGATAATCATGAAAAATGTTTTTAAAAATTGAAAAAAAATTAAATAAGATTATAAAAAAAAAAGAAAAACGAGGTAATTAACTTATGGTGGAGTCTGGAGGGTGAGCTCTAATACTGCATGACCTCCAAGATCAGACAAAATAGGACGTATTTGGGGGGGGGGGTGTGTAGAGTGGGATGCCCATAGATGACTGTTGTCCTATAGTTAAGAGAATCAGGACACCTACAGGTACTGAGGAAAGTACATGAACACTTGGAAAGAGGAGGCCCACCAATGAGTCATGGAGAGGGAATGCAAAGAGCCAAGTCTACAGACTTCTAGGTCATGGGCTGCCAGTCTTCATGGCCATATGAGTCAATTATTTTAAACAAAAATATTTATTTATTTGGGGGAGAGAGAGTGTGTGTGTATGGGTGCATCTGGGCTTCTTGCCTCTGCAAAGAAACATCAGATGCATGCACCTGGCTTTTCATGGACACAGGAGAATAGAACTCCAGGCTGGTAGGCTTTGCAAGAAAATGCCTTTAACTGCTGAGCCATCTCCCCAGCCCCCATGACTCAACTATTTAAATTTCTTCCACTGAAGTCACACATTCCTCCAAAGGAAAACCTTGAAAAACTCATTATGATAGATTAATCAGCCTCCCCCTCATGATAAGAAAATGCATACAACAAAGGGATTCATGTTATGGCTTTAAACCTTCTACCTAATTTCCAAGTCAGCAAGAGACTTGTTCATGTGAGCCAGGCACTCAGTCAACACATTGAATTATTGCAGATGTAGGTATCCAAGAAAAATCAAACCTTGTCAGATGAAGAGTCATCACATTCTGACCCAGCTTCTGAGCTGTTTTCAGTAATGTTCAATTAAACTGGCTGTCAGCTAGAGTTCATTAATCCTAACAAGCCCCGTGCACGTGGCCCAGCTTCTCTGGGCCACTTCTGCCGTGCCTCCATTCCTCAAATAGAGGTGTAAGTAATTCTTGAGGGTAGACAAGTGTTTCCCCCCCCACACCCCCCTCCACCTCCACAAGCACCAGCTGAGCCAATGGCAACCGAGTGGAAGAACAATTTGGAGGCAGGCAAGACAGCATGAAAAGAGTGACGGGGTCCAGTGTGGGAGTGTTCCTGCACACAGCCTCAGGAGGCTGCTGTACACTGTCTGATTTGAGTAACGTGAGTCTGCAGTGGGTCTGTCATTTTCTTTTCCGTTGATCTGCCACACGCCTACGAGCTCGCAGGGCCCCCAAGACTCGAACAGTCCTTTCTGCAAGATGCTGTCAGCATGTCCCTTCCCTCTGCAGATTGCATCCCATCTGCAGAAGGCTGGCTGTCCTGCCTGCTCCCAGGGCCAGCTGTGATCGCATCCTTGACTTTGCACAGCCAGTGGCAAACTGGGATTTGGCGGACAAGCAGCTGGCCCTGGGAGCCTGCAGTTTCCCAGCATTCCCCAGTGGGACTGAGCTCTAGCTGCCCATGGCATGGTGACCACTGGTTGCTTGCACGGCCTGCGCTGGCTGCCTTCTGTTCCCTATCCCACCTCTCCCCTCTGGAGCAGCACTTCCCACACAATCCCACACTTGAATCCTGGTCTCAGGGTCTGCTTTTGGGTTGGGAGTAGGGGACAAACGGGGGCAGTCCCCATGTCCAGTGCAGAGAAGACAGTAGAGTTCTTTAACTGGGCAACATGGGAGAGATACTGCGGCCCTCCCGAAACACAGCCCACCACTGGGACCTTGTAGGCCACATTGCTTGTTTATCTCGTGCCCTCTTGTTTACTTCCAGGTTCATTTTCTGACTTTGAACCATAGCTTCAAAATATAGTAGCCATGGCTGGACATGGTGGTACACACCTTTAATCCCAGCACTCGGCAGGCAGAGGTAGGTGGATTGACATGAGTTCAAGGCCACCCTGAGACTACATAGTGAATTCCAGGTCAGCCGGGGCTAGAATGAGACCCTACCAAAAATAAAAGAAAAAATTAGTAGCTATGTGACCTAGCTTGGACAGTCTCCTTTAATTTTTTGGTGTGCTTATTTCTTTATCTTTACCTACCATGTGGAGTTAACTTATTGCTATTTTTTGGTTATACTGAGTCTTTACACAGTGCTGTGGGGCCTTCTGGCGCTATGATGAAGAAACTAAGGGGAAAGTTTTGAGCCTCCTAATGCTCAAGATGAAGACTTTGGGAATGATAGCAGCACCTAGGAGGGAAAGCTGCCTTGAACAACATGAATGTAGGGCTCAGTAGTCAGACCCACAAAATCCAGCCTGTCGATTCTGGGCGTTCTTATGAATTGGTTTGATTATAGCAAACAGTGTGTTTTCTTATGGGAAGTGTGGTGGCTGGAATATGAAATGGTCTCCGTAGCCTCACACACTTGTGACTAAGCCACATACTCAATCCCTAGCTGGTGGAGCCTTTGGGAGGTAGAGCCTTGCTGGAGGAGGTGTGTCACTGGGGGCAGACCCTGAGGTTTATGAGTCCAGCCCTGCTGCTTGTTCACAAGCTAGCTCACTCTTGGCTGCAACCTCCCAACTGAGGTGACAAGGTATGATGCCCATCCTTGGCTCTGCCACGCTTCCTCTACCAGGATGAAACTTCCCTTTGGGGCTGTAAGCTGAAACAAAGCCCCTTCCTTCCATCAGCTGTTTTCGGTTGCATGTATTGCCCCAGTCATGAGAAGGTAACAGCTACCAAAGGCCAGAAAAGTTCTACTCCCTCCCAGGCTGTGTTTGTTTTCTGTTCTTTTAAGCACAAAGCTGCTTGCCGCTCCGTCTCCAGAAGAGCACTGGGAGATTTTCTGGTGAATCGTAATTACCCTCTAATGGCCTATAACAGTGAACTGACCTCTCATAAATTGTGCAAGTAGAGTAAATCACACAATGAAAGAATTTGGCTCAATGTACCTAGCTTCTTAACATTTATTCCAGTGAATAAGGGGAAAAGATCTTGCTCTAATCTGACTTCATGGCTGATTTGAAAACCTCAAGGCTTGAAATGGATATCATCTGTCTTTAAGTGACTCAGCACCTTCTCTATGGAATTTTACCAGTGTGCCTGCCACGATATGGTAAGTGGAGTCTGAAGATCAGTTGCATAAAATTCAAGGTTGCATTATTGCAGTTAGTGAAAAAAAAAATCAATGTTTTGGAAAAAAAATTTATATGATCTCAGAGGGCCCAAAGGGAAATAATATTTATTCTCTTCTTAACTGACTAAACGGGAGAGTCCTTAGGGTGTGGTCATTTCCTGATATCTCCAGGCTTCCTGTCTATGATAAGAACTTGAACCCACCTATATTGTTCACTTTTCCCATTGCTATGACAAAATACCTGACAAGGGCACTAAGGAAGGAAGGGTCTATCTGGCTCATGGCGTGAGAGGGCTGTGCATCATGGCAGAAGTCATGGAAGCAAGAATTGGAGAGGGCTGGTCACATCGCATCAGCAGTCAGGAAGCAGAGACATGAATACCGGTGCTCAGCTTGCTTTCTCCTTTTGATCTGAGTCTAAGACTCCAGCTTGTGTATTGGTTCCTGCTTCAGTCAATTTTTTTTTTTTTTTTGCATGGGGTGGGGGATGCCCTCTTGGACACACCCAGAGGTGTATTTCTATGACATTCCTAAGTTCAGTCAAGTTGACAGTGAAGATGAGCCGCCATGCTCTCTCCCTCTCTTGAAATGAGGATGTGTCACAACCTTCAAAGCTCAGGGAACATTGTGGATGAGGGAGGGCAGAAAGAATGTAGGAGGATGGGGAGGAGTGCTTTGGGACTCTGTCTTCTGGACATAAACTGGTCGTTGCATTTATGACCTCACAGCAGCCATCATTAACTGCACAAGGCTTGCACAATATTGGGCCCATCAGCATTCCATCTTGGATGATGGGGGCGGGAGGCCAAATTAGGATGAACTAGTTGTAAATAAAACGGCATAAGGAGGGAGGGGAGGGACGTTCAGTGGAATAGGCGACCCAAGAAGGCAATATGAAGGGACTGTGATCGAAATACATTATATACATGTATGAAAATTGTCAATAAAAGTGTTATTAAAAATGAGGATGAGGGGCTGGAGAGATGGCTTAACAGTTAAGCGCTTGACTGTGAAGCCTAAGGACCCGGGTTCGAGGCTCAATTCGCCAGGACCCACATTAGCCAGATGCACAAGGGGGCGCATGTGTCTGGAGTTCGTTTGCAGTGGCTAAAGGCGTGCCCATTCTCTCTCTCTCTCTCTCTATCTGCCTCTCTCTCTCTGTCTGTCATTCTCAAATAAATAAATAAAAATGAACAAAAAAAAATGAGGATGAGGCACAGACAGTGTGCCGGTGGGTAGGCAGGGCGGTCTGGAGTGAGTGGGGCCAGACCCCTGTTTCCAGGCTCCTCCCAGTTCCCTGGTCCAAGTCCCCTGAGCCAGTCTGTGTGCTGGAGAGCGCAGAGAGGAGTAAGGTCAGATCCTCCTGTTAGGTCCCATTGCGCCTTGCTTGGGAGAGGGGGGCCTGGTCCCTGTGTGAGCTGTGGAGTCAGGCATTTTGCTCAGGTATCCTGACTGGCCACGGGGTACCAACATCCCTGAGTCAGCTGAGGCAGAGGGTGCACAGGCCAAAGGACAAAAACTTGCTTCCTCCTCAATAAAATAAAGAGTCTTCCTAAAACGGGTAGACAACAACACAAAAAAGCCAACGGAAGTCAGAAAACAGAGGGCTCTCCACCAAGGATGCCTAGTCCTACAATGGAAGCCTCCAGTGAAGCCATAGAGAAATCAACAGAAATTCATTCCCAAAATGAAAACACAATAACCAAAGAGACCCTGATCAAAAAAAATCATCGAACTGGAAGCAAATGATCAAAGAACCAACAATTGTATCAATGACACTGAACAAAATGGTCTCCTAGAGCATTCAGCCTTTGACGGTGGGCTTAACTTCATTGAAGAAAACGTTTTGACCCTCCAAAGAGATATGAATAAATTGAAGGTAAGACAAGAAAGGGAATATCTCAACAACAAGTTGATTAAGCTTAATGAAGACTTGATCAAATGTAAGAATGAACTCCAGGAAGCATTAAGAAAATCAGAACTCGAATTGAAATCGTACCGGTAGTCACCTGTGCTGGACGGTTTTCAGATTTGGGCATCCTTAAGTTCACCCATGTTGCAATTACCTTCATATTCCTGGGACAAAACACCTGGCCAAAAGCAGCTTATGGAAGGAGAGGGATTGTTTTAGTTTACAGTCTCAAGGGGAAGTTTCATCATAGTGGGGAAACAAGACAGACCTGAACAGAAATCCTAGGTCCTATCTCCACGCCCACAGCAACAAAGTAGTTGAGAGAGCTAGCTAGTGAATACCCAGGAGGGTTGGACCACCAAACTTCAAGTTCCCCCCTCCCCGCCTCACCATAACACACCTCCTCCAGCAAGGCTCTGCCTCCCCAAAGCTCTACCGCTGGGGATTAAGTATGAGGCTGAATCACAAACATGGGACTCCATGGGAGATATTTTACATCCAAACCACCACGACTTGCATCTGACCTCTTCCAACCCTCCCACTGCCTCAAGCCTCCCCCCCCCCACACTTTTTTCCTGCTCACCCCTTAAATTTCATCTATTTCCCAGGACTTGGCTCTCGGTCCTTGTCTGTTATCATTTAGAAGCAATAATATTTTCTAAGCAGAAGTCACTCTTCTGCTCTAAGCCCTCCATCCATCCTCATATCCTGTCCTCCCCCTTCCCAAACACCTGCCTGATGTTCACACCCTCCCACCCTTCCCCGGCTTTCACCACATTAGTCTCTTCTTTTACCTCTCATCCCCAGCGATGCCTCTGCCTCAGAGCCTCGGAATAGACCTTTCTCAATGCCTGCATCACTTTTACTGCAGATGTCTCTTGGGCTTATTTCTTTTTTTTTTTTTTTTTTAAAGTTTTTTTTTTTTTTTAAATTTTTATTAACATTTTCCATGATTATAAAATATATCCCATGGTAATTCCCTCCCTCCCCACCCCCACACTTTCCCGTTTGAAATTCCATTCTCAATCATATTACCTCCCCATTACAATCATTGTAATTACATATATACAATATCAACCTATTAAGTATCCTCCTCCCTTCCTTTCTCCACCCTTTATGTCTCCTTTTCAGCTTACTGGCCTCTGCTACTAAGTATTTTCATTCTCACACAGAAGCCCAGTCATCTGTAGCTAGGATCCCCATATGAGGGAGAACATGTGGCGCTTGGCTTTCTGGGCCTGGGTTACCTGACTTAGTATAATACTTTCCAGGTCCATCCATTTTTCTGCAAATTTCATAACTTCATTTTTCTTTACCGCTGAGTAGAACTCCATTGTATAAATGTACCACATCTTCATTATCCACTCATCTGTTGAGGGACATCTAGGCTGGTTCCATTTCCCAGCTATTATAAATTGAGCAGCAATAAACATGGTTGAGCATGTACTTCTAAGGAAATGAGATGAATCCTTTGGATATATGCCTAGGAGTGCTATAGCTGGGTCATATGGTAGATCAATCTCTAGCTGCTTTAGGAACCTCCACACTGTTTTCCACAATGGCTGGACCAGATTGCATTCCCACCAGCAGTGCAGAAGGGTTCCTTTTTTTCCACATCCCCGCCAACATTTATGATCATTTGTTTTCATGATGGTGGCCAATCTGACAGGAGTGAGATGGAATCTCAATGTAGTTTTAATCTGCATTTCCCTGATGACTAGTGACGTAGAACATTTTTTTAGGTGCTTATATGCCATTCGTATTTCTTCCTTTGAGAACTCTCTATTTAGCTCCTTAGCCCATTTTTTGATTGGCCTGTTTGATTCCTTATTAGTTAACTTTTTGAGTTCTTTGTATATCCTAGATATTAATCCTTTATCAGATATATAGCTGGCGAAGATTTTTTCCCATTCTGTAGGTTGCCTCTTTGCTTTTTTCACTGTGTCCTTTGCGGTGCAAAATCTTTGTAATTTCATTAGGTCCCAGTGGTTAATCTGTGGTTTTATTGCCTGAGCAATTGGGGTTGTATTTAGAAAGTCTTTGCCAAGACCAATATGTTGGAGGGTTTCCCCTACTTTTTCCTCTAGCAGTTTCAAAGTTTCCGGTCTGATGTTAAGGTCTTTAATCCATTTGGACTTAATTCTTGTGCATGGCGAGAGAGAAGAATCTATTTTCATCCTTCTGCAGATATTTATCCAGTTTTCAAAACACCATTTGCTGAAGAGGCTGTCTCTTCTCCAATGAGTATTTTTGGCATTTTTATCGAATATCAGGTGGCTATAGCTACTTGGGCTTACATCTGGGTCCTCTATTCTGTTCCACTGATCTACATGTCTGTTTTTGTGCCAGTACCATGCTGTTTTTGTTACTATGGCTCTGTAGTATAGGTTAAAATCAGGTATGGTGATACCACCAGCCTCTTTTTTGTTGCTCAGTATTATTTTAGATATTCGAGGTTTTTTATGATTCCAAATGAATTTTTGGATTGTTTTTTCTATTTCCATGAAGAAAGCCTTTGGAATTTTGATAGGGATTGCATTAAATGTGTAGATTGCTTTAGGTAAGATTGCCATTTTCACGATATTGATTCTTCCAAGCCAGGAACAAGGGATGTTTCTCCACTTTCTAGTGTCTTCTGCAATTTCTCGCTTGAGTGTCTTAAAGTTCTCATTGTATAGATTCTTTACTTCCTTAGTTAGGTTTATTCCAAGGTATTTTATTTTTTTTGATGCAATTGTGAATGGGAGTGATTCTCTGATTTCATCCTCTGTGTGTTTGTTGTTAGCATATATGAAGGCTACTGATTTCTGTGTATTTATTTTGTATCCTGCTACATTGCTGTAGGTTTTGATTAGCTCTAACAGCTTGCTAGTAGAGTCTTTAGGGTCCTTTATGTATAGAATCATGTCATCTGCAAATAATGATAACTTGATTTCTTCCTTTCCAATTTGTATCCCTTTTATGTGTGTCTCTTGCCTTATTGCTATGGCTAAGACATTCCAAAACTATATTAAATAGAAGTGGAGACAGTGGACACCCTTGTCTTGTTCCTGATTTTAGTGGAAAAGCTTCCAGTTTTTCCCCATTTAGTAATATGTTGGCTGTAGGCTTGTCATAAATAGCCTTTATTATATTGAGATATGTTCCTTCTATTCCCAGTCTCTGTAGGACTTTTATCATGAAGGGATGTTGGATTTTGTCAAATGCTTTCTCTGCATCTAATGAGATGATCATGTGATTTTTGTCCTTCAACCCATTTATGTAATGTATTACATTTATAGATTTGCGTATGTTGAACCATCCCTGCATCTCTGGGATAAAGCCTACTTGGTCAGGGTGAATGATCTTTTTGATATACTCTTGTATTCTGTTTGCCAATATTTTGTTGAGAATTTTTGCATCTATGTTCATGAGGGAGATTGGTCTGTAATTTTCTTTTTTTGTTCTATCTTTGCCTGGTTTTGGTATCAGGGTGATGCTGGCCTCATAGAAGGAGTTTGGTAGGATTCCTTCTTTTTCTATTTCCTGGAAAAGCTTAAGAAGCAATGGTGTTAGCTCTTCCTTAAAAGTCTGGTAAAATTCAGCAGTGAATCCATCCGGGCCTGGGCTTTTTTTAGTTGGGAGATTATTGATAACTGCTCGGATCTCCATGTTTGTTATAGGTCTATTTAAGTGATTAATCTCATTTTGATTTAATTTAGGTAGGTCATATAGATCAAGGAAATCATCCATTTCTTTCAGATTTTCATACTTTGTGGAGTATATGCTTTTATAGTATGTCCCTATAATTTTTTGAATTTCTCTGGAATCTGTTGTGATGTTACCTTGTTCATCTCTGATTTTATTAATTTGTGTCTCTTCTCTCTTTCTTTTGGTCAGATTTGCTAAGGGTTTATCAATCTTGTTTATCCTTTCAAAGAACCAACTCTTTGTTTCATTAATTCTTTGGATTGTTCTTTTTGTTTCTATTTCATTAATTTCTGCCCTAATCTTTATTATTTCTTCCCGTCTACTACTTTTTGGTTTGCCTTGTTCTTCTTTTTCCAAGGCTTTAAGGCGAAGCATTAGGTCGTTTACTTGCGACCTTTCTAATTTCTTAATATAGGCACTTAAGGCTATAAATTTACCTCTTAGAACTGCCTTCATTGTGTCCCAGAGATTTTGGTATGTTGTGTTCTCATTATCATTTGACTCTATAAATTTTTTGATTTCCTTTTTGATTTCTTCATTGACCCACTCATCATTTAGTAGTGTATTGTTTAGTTTCCATGATTTTGTGTATGCTCTATAGCCTTTCTTGCTACTGATTTGTAGTTTAATTCCATTGTGGTCAGATAGAATGCAAGGAATTATTTCAATTTTCCTGAATTTGTTAAGATTTGCTTTGTGTCCTAATATATGGTCTATTTTAGAGAATGTTCCATGTGCTGCTGAAAAGAATGTATATTCTGCAGCCTTTGGATGAAATGTCCTGTATATATCTGTTAGGTCCATATTTTCTATGACCTCATTTAGTCCAGATGCCTCTCTGTTTATTCTTTCCCTGGATGACCTGTCAATTGATGAGAGTGGGGTGTTAAAGTCACCCACCACCACCGTGTTTGGTGTTATCTGTGACCTTAGTTCTAATAGTGTTTGTTTGACGAATTTGGGAGCCCCCATGTTAGGTGCATATATGTTTAGGATTGTAATGTCCTCCTGTTGGAGTGTGACTTGGGCTTATTTCTTATGTCTCTTTCTGACTTTTCCCAGAGCCCCTTTGCATTATATTCAGATGTTGAGGTACAACAGTGATCTAGGATGTGAAGAAATTGCAATCCTCATACATTGCTGGTGGGAATATTAAGCAATGCAGCCACTTAGGAAAACAGGCAGTTCCTGAAAAGTTAAAGCATCGAGTTCCCTATGACCCAGCAGCCCAGAAATTTCCCTCATAGGTATGTGTCCACGTAAAGTCCTACCCCAAAATTGTGGACAAGTGTTTACAGCAGCATTATTTATAATCAACAAGAACAAGCAAATGTCCATCAACTGATGAGTGTACAATGAGAGCTGGTTTAACCACATAGCAGAAAATTATTTGACCATAAAAGGAATAAGGTACTAATACATGGCACGATATAAATAAGCCTGGAAAACGTTGTACTGAGTGGAAGAAGCCAGTTACAAGGATTATATATGATTCCTTTTATGTGAATGGTCCAGGATAGCATATCTATAGAGGCAGAGGAAAAATGAACAGTCACTAAGGGGATGGGGCATAGAGATGTGATAGTCAGAGGGCAGAGGATTTCCTTTTGAGCTGATGGGAGTGTTCAAAAGTTTGTGATAGCTGCATGTATCTGCAGATAAACTAAGACTATTACATTGTACATTTGTTTTGTTTTAATAGCTATTTATTTGAGAGAGTGCAAGAGAGAGGAGAGAGAGCAATAGAAAGTAGGGGGGGCACCTTGGTCACCAGGGCCTCTTGCCACTGCAAATGAACTCCAGATGTATCCATCATTCATGCATCTGGTTTAACATGGATACTGGGGAACTGAACTCCAGGCTAGCAAGCTTTGCAAGCAAGTGCCCTTAACTCCTGATGCATTTTCCCAGCCTGAATTATACATTCAAATAGATAAGTTGCATATGAATCATAGCTTAATGAGGCTGTTGAAATCAGAATAGATATACTATATATGTATACATATGCATGATTAGATAGATTAGTATTTTATTTATTTATTTTTTATCTGAGAGAGAGAGAATGGGAGAGAGAGAGAGAGAGAGAGAGAGAGAGAGAGACAGAGAGAGAGAATGGACATGATGCCAGGGCCTAAAGCTACCGCAAACAAACTCCAGACATAGATGCCACCTTGAGCATCTGGCTTGCATGGGATCTGGAGAATCAAACCTGAGCCCTCTGGCTTCACAGGCAAGCAACTTAACCACTAAGCCATCTCTCCAGCTCTAGATTGCTATTTCAAAAATGACCCTACTCTTCACAATGCCTGGCCAGCTATTAAGTCTTTGACATACAGACAGTTCCTGACTTATGGTGGTTCAGCTTAGCAATTTTTTAAAATTTTTTATTAGCATTTTCCATGATTATAAAAAAAATCCCATGGTAATTCCCTCCCCCCCACACTTTCCCCTTTGAAATTCCATTCTCCATCATATTACCTCCCCATCACAATCATTGTACTTACATATATACAATATCAACCTATTAAGTACCCTCCTCCCTTCCTTTCTCTTCCCAGCTTAGCAATTTTTAAATTGCTTATTTATTTGGTTCTCTGTTTGTGTGGGTGGGTGTGGGTGCACATGCTCCAGCACACACGTGGAGATCAGAAAAGAAATTCAAGGTCTATGTGCTCCGCCTTCTTTGAGACAAGGTGTCTTGCTGCTGCAAACACAGTGCCAGATGGCAAACAAACGTCAGCCTAGCTGACCTGGGAGCTCAGGGTTCTCCTGGCTCTGCTTCCTATTGCTGAAGTCGTATTGGGGTCATGGATGCACGCGCCATTTTGCATCTGGCTTTACATATGCATTGAGGAATTGAACCCAGGCTGGCAGGCTTTGCAAGCAAGAACCGGTAACTGTTGAGCCATCTCCCTAGTCCCAACTTGGCATTTCTTGACTTCATGATATGCAAAAGTAATTACACCTTTGATAGAAACTGTACTTAAGTTTTTGAATTGGGTGGGCTGGGGGATGGCTCAGTTATTAAAGGCACTAGCTTGTAAAGCCTGATGATGCTCGCTCAATCTTCCCCAGCACCCATGTAAAGCTGGGCTCGAAGCGGTACATGCATCTGTGAGCCCAGTGCACCCACGAGAATGGGAGGCAGATTGGTGTTTGTTCACAGCAGCAAGACACCCTGTCTCAATGAAGGTGAAAGAACACACATATAGATACCTTAGGATATTCACGAGTGCACCATAACGCACATATGCATGTACACACCTATATACACTTTTTTTTTTTTTTTTTTTTTTTTTAGTTTTTCAAGGTAGGGTTTCACTGTAGTCCAGGCTGACCTGGAATTCACTATGTAGTCTCAGGGTGGCCTCTCAAACTCATGGAGATCCTCCTACCTCTGCCTCCCAAGGGCTGGAATTAAAGGTGTGTGCCACCACTCCCAGCCACATACAATTTTTAAAAAATATTTTACTTATTTATTAGGGGGGGGGGATGGAGGGAGGGAGGGAGAGGGTAGGCATGCCAGGGCTTCTAGCCACTGCAAATGAACTTTGGACACCTGCACCACCTCATGCATTTGGCTTATGTGGGTACTGGGGAATCGAACCTGGATCCTTAGGCTTCACAGACAAGTGCCTTAACCACTACACCATCTCTCCAGCCTACATAATTTTTTTCTTATCTTTCTTATTTTCTTTTTATTTACTTATTAGAGAGAGAAGGATGGGGGAGAGAATGGGCGTGCTGCAAATGAACTCCAGATGTATGCACCATCATGTGTATCTGGCTTACGTGGGATCTGGAGAATAGAACCTGGATCCTTAGGCTCCATAGGCAAGCACCTTAACTGCTAAGCCATCCCTCCAGCCCCCACACAATTTTTTAACTTGGTGTTTTTCTGAGCTATCAGTATGTAATACAATACTCTCTTATCACGCTAGTCTGTGCAGTGAGTCACAGACCACAAATTAGGTCATTAAAGTCAGCAGAGAGATTAATCAGATATGTGGCTTAGTGAGATCCCGGTCAGCATGAAGAATGAGATGGTAGGAATTGGGTAGGATGAATGAAGGAGAAGATTGGTTTCTGGACGATCCACTGGGACGCAACCTCAGTGGCTTGAGGATTTGAAGATTAGCTGGGTTGATTTGTAGTCTAGCTGGGTTGAGTTCTGGAGATATCTCTGAAGTAGTCCAAGTGGCTCTTCTCAGGCTAATGAGAACTGACTTTATCTCACAGGCTTGAGCTATGAATGCATTAGATCCTTGAGCTCTGCACTGTCCATGGTAGACCAGCTTGTCCCTTGCTGTAATTCACAGCCTGTTTGATGAGGCTGTCATGGGCTTCAAAAACCCATCCAAATACATATGGCAGACATCCTTCCACTTAGGTTGCAGATGTCTGTAATACATCAGAAAAGCACTGGCTATTGGCCTATTGTGTCTCTGGTCCAGAAATCCAGGGGTGCTCAATGGGGAAAACCGGGGTCACTTTAGGCAACCATCTGCATTTATCAAATCCAAGAACTTCTGGGTTTTTTTGTGGGGGTGCCTTTGTGCTCTAGGCCAGATAAAACAAAGCCCAATTCCTTGGGTGCTGGTCTGAATTTGATCCGGTTTTGAAAACTGGTTGGGACATCTGTGAAAATACAGGGTATCAGATAGAGTGCCTTGAGATATCTCAAAATATTAGGTCAAGAGAAAGTCAATGCATTGCGTGAAAGGCAGTGTTGCCAAGCCATCCCATGGGACAGACATGATCATGGATCCTGGCTTCTCACTTCCATCCATCAGTCCCTCCTGCCACGCTGGATTTCTTATAGGAACATTACAGAATGGGCAGGGTTTACGTGTGGGGGGCACTTTTTTTGTTCATTTTAAAAATTTATTTATTTGAGAGCGATAGACAGAAAGAGAGAGAGAGAGAAAGAGGGAGAGGATGGGCACACCAGGGCTTCCAGCCACTGCAAATGAACTCCAGATGCGTGTGTGGGGCACCTTTTAAAGTAGTTTTGGGTGAGCTGGCAATTGGCAAGAAACTTTGCCACCTAGAAATCCCCTCTGCCACTTTCAACACTGACTCTGGAATGAGATAAGTACACTTGTATTATGAAGTGTAGATTAAAAATGGTAACTATATGAGAATATAAAGACTTTGATCTTAATCACTAAGGCAAATGTGATTATAATTTGAGACCTGCTAATGTTGACTCTTACGTTGCTATTCCAATGTCTTTTCAGTCTCCCTTGTGCAAGGCTACACAATGAAGAGAAGGGACTCATTTTTTAGAGAGAGAGAGAGAGAGAGGGAATGTGTGTGTGTGTGTTTAGGTCAGAGGGCAACCACAGAATGTTTGTTTTTCTTTTCACCTTTTAACAAAATATTTTATTTTTATTTATTTATTTGAAAGGGAGAGAGGCAGAGAGAGAAAGAGAGAAAGGGGAGAGGGATAGAATGGGCACACCAGGGACTCCAGCCTCTGCAAATGAACTCCAGACGCATGCGCCCCCTTGTGCATCTGGCTTATGTGGGTCCTGAGGAACTGAACCTGGATCCTTTGGCTTTTCAGGAGAGCACTTTTTCTGCTAAGCCATCTCTCCAGTCCCTCTAACCTTTCCTTGGAGACAAGGTCTCTTGCTGTGTGTGTGCCGATCTATCACTTTCCCTGGATTCCAACTGGTGTGGATTCCCAGTGCGCCACTTTGCCTCCAGCTTGATGTGGCTACTAGGGAATTGAACTTGTAAACAAGTGCCTTTAACTGCGGAGCTTCTCCCCAGGGCCCAGCATTTTGAAGCCACCTGTCCTGGCGCTGCTCTTCCAGCCCTATGAGCCAGAACATGAAGCCAGTCTCCTGGTCCAGGACACACAATATCTTTACTATTTACATCCCATTGGGAAAGAAACTGAGGTTAAGGACATGGCCCAAATTGTAATTGGTCGATCGTCTCCTTGAGTCTTGAAGATTTCAGAGAGATCACCATTCCCTGGCAAACAGCTTCTATATTGAATCTGTCAGCATGTATTACAAGAAAACACACACACACACACACGCACACACACACGAGCTCAACTCTGCATTCTGCTCCCAGTTCTACTTCTTTAAATTTGAATTTTTTTTTTTTTTTTTTTTTTTTTGTGGTAGGGTCTCACTCTGGCCCAGGCTGACCTGGAACTCACTATGGAGTCTCAGGGTGCCCTCGAACTCATGGCGATCCTCCTACCTCTGCCTCACGAGTGCTGGGATTAAAGGCGTGCACCACAACGCCTGGCTTAAATTTGAATTTTGATTCAAGTAGGATGGCAACAAAATAGCAAGGTTGTTTTTTTTTTTAAGTATATATATTTTTTGAGTTAGGGTCTCCGTCTAGTCCAGGCTGACCTGGAATGGAACTCACTATGTAGTCTCAGGCTAGCCTCGAACTCTCAGAGCTCCTCCTGCCTTTGCCTCCCAAGTGCTGGGATTCAAGGCTTGTGCCACCACGCCCCGCTAAAACAGCAAGTTTGGCAAAGCAGACTTTTGGCTCTTCCTGGTTCCTTTGTCCTTCTTGCTGCTCTTCCATGTGCTTGGGACCGTATTCCTGATTTTCATACCTAGCTTAATCCTTGGGGTTCATGTGGGAGTTAAGCTTCTCTTGACCCAAGTTTAAGTGAGGTGTTTCCCGCTCAGCGGTTGCCTCTCGTTTTCGCTTCCCACGCGTGATCTCTGTAACCAGAGCTAAGGAGCTCCACTCATTTGGTTTTGTAACCTTGCTACCTAATCGTAATGCATAGCAGGTACTAAAATACTGATGGAATCAATGGCTAGATAAATGAATGCTGACAGCTAGTAGATCAAAGAGTAACTATTTGGGGTCCGGGCGGGGGGGAGGCTTCTGATTGTGGGTAGAGAAGCCCCTGGCTCGCGCTGGTGCAGGGTGCGGTGACTTAGGTCTACAATCCCCAGCACTTGGGCGGGAGAGGGTAAGCTAAGAGGAACGCCGCGAGTTCAAGGCCAGCTTGGGACTACAGAGTGAGTTCCAGGTCAGTTTGGGTTCGAGTGCGATCTTGTCTTCAGCCTTCTCCCTGACCCCCAAAGGGGAAGACATTCTTGCCACTTTAAACCCCTGAGTCACTTTGCTAGACCCTGGCTCTCCTGCGAGTCCCTAGAACATACATTAAAGCCCCAGGCGATCTTGGGGGTCCAATGATGGGAGCCTAGCAGCAGCTCTGAGTGCGCCCAGTGGTCTGTGGGATGTGGAGGAGAGGAGCGCCAAGTGCGCCCCAAGTTCTCCGCCCTCCATTCCTTCTCACCGTCCGCAGCCGAGTGGGGCGGTCCACGGAGGACAGAAGCCAGCGGGTCAGCGCCAGACTTCGCGCATCTGTCACCTCTCCAAAGCTGCGCCCCTTCCCAGAGGATGTGGGCGCAGGGCCCGGGGGCGGAGAGGGGTCGGCCGGGGGCGGGGAGAAAGGCGTTTATAAGTGGAGGCGAGGGGCGTGGGAGCTGTTCTCGGGACCCGGGGAGCCCAGGAGGCCGCCCGCGCGCGCCCGGGTGCGTCCGTCGGTCCCCTCCAGGCTCGCGATCCGGGACGCACGGAGCTGCGCTGGGGACGCTGGGGGCCGTGCGCTCCGCCCGCGCTCCGCAAGTCGCTCGTGGCCCGGGAAGCACAGGCAGGGCCCGGGTTGCGAGGACAACGTGTCCCCGAGGTAAGTCACCGAGTCCGCCCGGGACAGCAAAACACAGAAACCGAGTGCTCAGCAGAGAGATGCAGGCGAGGATGGGGAACTGTGGTGGAGGGAAAGAAGTGAATTCTTATTTGGTCGTTTTTCTTTTCTTTCTTTCTTTTTTGGGGAGGTTGGGGGGAGAGGGTGAGGTAGGGTTTTTCTCCAGCCCAGGCTGACCTGGAACTCACTATGTAGTCTGAGGGTGGCCTCGAACTCACAGCAATGCCTCCTACCTCAGTCTCCCAAGTGCTGGGATTAAAGGCGGGTGCCACTACACCCTGTTGAAAGAAGTGAATGTTAAAGGTTGAGAGTTTTCTCCTTTTGGGCTTTCACCACTTCCAGGCTGCTCTCCGGTGGGGTCCTTTAGGGCCCACTCCCCCTCGCCCCCATCCATCCCTTGCTTCTGAATGTCGGAGGAGGAAGCCACATTGGTTGCGGTCATTCACTGCTTTGCGCTGGGAGTTCCCCAGCACACGCTTTGGACAGCCTCACCCAATACTATGTTCCCACTCCCAGGCCTGGCCTGGGCTCCTGGCAGACACACGGGCCTGCTCCAGGATCAGGTCAGTGAGGTTAACTGATGACCCATCAGGATGAACCACTGTCAAGGCTGCAAAGTACTCAGCTTGTACATGTAACCCCAGCACCTCACACAGGTCTCTTAAACGCAAGGTTGGGGTTTCATTGTTGGCTGAGGGGGTGGGGGAGGAAAAGAGGGGAGGAGGGAAAGATGCATTTTTGTCCCCCAAATCACTTCCCACTGAGTGGAGCTCCCTACTTGGCTTAGAGTCACTCTTGCTTCTGCTGAGGAAGGAGGCTGCCGCCAACGAGGGTAATGTCTTGGAACTAGCAAGTGGCTTTCTTTGCTTCTGTGTCCTCTTGTGATAAGGACTTCTTGTTGCCAGCGTGGGGATATTTCAAAGAAACCTCTGCAAGTGTCCTGGGGTTTGACAGGGGAGATGGTGTCGAAGAATAGCTTAGCTGGCCAAAAACATAAGACCTGAGAGAACACGAATATTAGAAAACTTTTGTTAAGAATGTCTTTTGCTGCAGACAGCAGCAGTCCTATTGGCTCTTTATTTTCAGAGGGACCTATTGGATGAATACTGTCGAGTTTGATTTTTATCTGCATTTATTGTATAACTGAAACTGTCTGCATGCCGTAAGCTGTTGTTTCTTCACTCTCTTGGGATAGCTTGTTTTCCTGTGTGAATTCCTTTGAGGAAGAATCTATTCCTTTTGGGTAAGAATTTAGTCCTTTTTGGTTAGGGTCAACCTCCACGCTTGGTGGTGGTGGTGGCTGGGGGGTGGCTGTGATGGGTGATTGTCACCAGGAGCTCTCTCTTAAGTGTAATGGGACGTCGTGGGTACTTTGCTCATCTGGAGATATTCCATGACCACAGAATCTCTGTCTAACCCCTGAAGATCTCTGGGACTCTCTTCAGTCTTAAGCATATGCAGCAAGAAAATGTATCACTCACTTAAGCTGGGTGTGGTGGCGCACGCCTTTAATCCCAGCTCTCGGGAGGCAGAGGTAGGAGGATCACTGTGAGTTTGAGGCCATCCTGAGACTACACAGTGAATTCCAGGTCAGCCTGGGCTAGAGTGAGACCCTACCTCAGGAAAAAAAAAAAAAAAAAAAAAAAAGAAAGAAAGAAAGAAAGAAAGAAAGAAAGAAAGAAAGAGAGAAAGAGAGAAAATGTGTCATTCTTTGGGTCACCGGCCCTGAGTCCCGCCCCACTCTCTGGCCTGTGGTTATTTAGTGACTTTGCCATGGTACCCCCAGAAAGACATACTGCTTCTGGAAAGTGACATCTTTAAGAGTCTTCATAACTTTCATTAAAAAAAAGAAAGAATTCTGTGGGTAGGTATGTGCGTGCTGTGTGTGTCTGGGTCACGTGCACATGCACAGTGTGACTGTGGAGGTCAGAGGACAACTTCAGGGTGTCACTTCTTTCCTTCTAGCTTGTTTGAGACTGGGTCCCTTGTTTGCCGGTCGCTTGTTGTTTGCGGCTGGGAACCAGCCACCGAGCGCGCTCTGGGATTCTCCTCACAATTCCGCCACCCTTGGCTGCGGGCTGTGGGGTTACAGATGGGTGGGCCAGTGCACATCTAGGTCTATTTGGGTGCTGGGGACCCGGAGCAAGTGCCTTTAACTACTGATCCATCTTACCAGCCTTCCATTGAGTGACTTTTTTTGGATATGCAATTCCTGGGTGGCCTAAACAGCTTCATGGTGCTCTTAAAGTGAACACAGAGATTTGAACCCTTGGATGTACATGATTTTGAGGAGTTTTCTGGGCCAAAGGGTTAATGAACCATTTTCACTAGTCACTTCAGACCACTTAGAGAAGATATGTATATTTTTAATGCATGTCATTTCCTTTACATATATATATATGTATATAATTAATGTTCAGGAGTACAATGGTCAGATGAAGTAATTCTCAAAGAAAATACATATTTATTTTTCATGGTTTCTTTTCTTTTTTTTTTTTTTCGAGGTAGGGTCTCACTCTAGCCCAGGCTGACCTGGAATTCACTATGGAGTCTCAGGGTGGCCTCGAACTCACAGCAATCCTCCTACCTCTGCCTCCCAAGTGCTGGGATTAAAGGCGTGCGCCACCACTCCCGGCTTTCATGGTTTCTTAGGAGTGTACATTGAAATATTATTTGTGGAGGGCCTTGCCTAAGATATCTTATCTGCATTTTAAAAATTATTTATTTATTTAGTTGTTTGAGAGAGAAAGGGGTAGGTAGATAGATAAATGATAAATAAAATGAGCATGACAGGGCCTCCTGTCACTGCAAACAAAGTTCAGATACATGTGTCACTTTGTGCAGCTGGTTTATGTGGGTACTTGGGAATTGAGCCTGGATTCTTAGGCTTTGCAGGAAAGTGCCTGAACCCCTAAGCCATCTCTCCAGCCCCCTTATCCTTTTTTTAAAAAATTTTTATTTATTTATTTATTTATTTGAGAGAGAGAGAAAGAAAGATGCACAGAGAGAGAGAGAGAGAGAGAGAGAGACAGACAGAGAGAGAGAGAGAGAGAGAATGGGCGCACCAGGGCCTCCAGCCACTGCAAACAAACTCCAGATGCATGCGCCACCTTGTGCATCTGGCTAACATGGGTTTGGGGGTGTTAAACCTAGGTCCTTTGGCTTTGCAGGCAAATGCCTTAACCACTAAGCCATCTTTACAACCCCCTTATCTCCAATTCTGCTTCTAGGAGTTTTTCAGTATTAAACTGTGAGCTTTCTTAAAGTAGTGCAAACAACTGGCTGATTTACTCTAAACCACTCTCCAAATTGGTTCTGCAAAGGATGCTGTATAAATTTTTGCTCCTCACTCTTTCCATTATGACACTTATCCCAGGGTACTGCTCTTAAGTAGGCCAATTTAAGGTTACAGTTTATTGCTTACTGTTTAGCATCTTCACAAATGGGGTCATGTCATAGCTACCTCCTCATTTGCTGGGACAAAACACCCAGCCAGCAACAGCTTATGGAAGGAAAGAGTTCATTCTGGTCTACAGTTTTGAGGAGAAGTTTCATCATGGCAGGAAAAGCATGACAAGACCAGATAGCAGGGCATCACGTCTTGTCACGTGAGCGGGGAAGAAGCAGTGGGGATGAGCTGGCCAGCACTGGCAAGGTGGCTGGCTGGATTACAAATCCCAAGGCCCATCCCTGATGACACATCTCCCTGAGCAAGGCTCTGCTTCCCAAAGCTCCCATGACTTTTCCAAATTGCCACCAGCTGGGGACTAAGTATAAAGCACAAACACATGAAGTTATGGGAGACATTCTATATTCAAACCACAACAGGTCATGTTCATCAAAGTCCTGAAGCTTAAAAAAAAAAAAGATTTACAAAGGCCAGCCATAGTGGCGCACACCTTTAATCCCACTACTCAGGAGGCAGAGGTAAGAGGATCGCCATGAGTTCAAAGCCATCCTGAGATTACAGAGTGAATTCTAGGTCAGCCTGGGGCTAGAGTGAGACCCTACATCAAAAAAAAAAAAAAAAAAAAGTTTACAATATATAAGCTTCAGAGGTCTCATTCTCATAAGAGAATGCCCTTTTCTTCAACTTTTATATTACTTCAAAAGATTAGAAATGCAGAGGAGAACATGGAGTGGTAAGGGTTTCCTCCACTGGAAAGTGTGGTATACTTTAGAAGTTAAGCCATGTGAAATCAAATTCTATGATGTTCATAATGCTTATGTTCAGCACTTATAAGAGAGCAAACTTCTTGCCGGGCGCGGTGGGGCAACGCCTTTAATCCCAGCACTCAGGAGGCAGAGGTAGGAGGATCGCTGTGAGTTCAAGGCCACCCTGAGACTCCATAGTGAATTCTGGGTCAGACTGGGCTAGAGTGAGACCCTACCTCGAAAAACAAAACAAAAGAAAAAAAAGAGAGAGTGAGCAAGTTTCTTTTATGAATACAATCCTTTGGATTTTAAGTCTTCTTGTGAAAGAATTCTATAAAGAATACTATAGTTAAACATAAAATGTGGGCTGGAGGGGTGGCTTACCAGTGAAGGCACTTGCCTGCACGCCAAAGGATCCAGGTTTGATTCCCCAGGGCTCATGTAAGTCAGATGCACAAGATGGCACGTGTGTTTGGAGTTTGTTTGCAGTGAAAGGAGGTCCTGGAGTCCCCATTCTCTCCCTCTTTCTCTTTCTGCCTCTTTTTTTCTCTCAAATAAATAAGTAAAAATAAAAATTGTTAAAATAAAAAAATAAGATGCAGTTTAATTTTTGCCTTCCTTTTGAATAATCTAAATTTCAGAAAGGTTTTGTATTTGTAGTATCAAGGCAGGGAATATTTATTTATTTATGCAGACAGTACCAATTGCATCTAAGAGTACCACCAAATAAGGATTAGGCTGCAAGAATTATGAATAGACACTGGTGCATTATTTTTTCATCTATATATGTGGTTGGCTACATAGTTCCACTAATGTAATAAAAATGACTGATTAGGGGTTGGGGAGATGGCTTAGCAGTTAAGGCACTTGCCTGCGAAGTCTAGGGACCCATGTTCAATCTCACTCCAGATTCCAAGTCAGCCCGACTCACAAAAGTGAGGCAAGTGCAAGGTCACACATGCCCGCTAGGTGGCACAGGTGTCTGGCATTCCATTGCAGTGTCTGAGGCCCTGGCATGCTAATTTCTCTCTCTCTCTCTTACTCTCTATTTTAAAAAAGAAGTCTGACCAGGGCTGGGAGAGCCATGATGCAATGGATAAAGTGCTGAGATTCTAGCACCTACCAGCCAGAGGCAGTGGTAGTGGGTGTGTCATCCTGGTGCTGACCCGTGGTGAGACGGGAGGTAGAGACAGAAGAATCCTCTGGAAGCTTGTGGGCCAGCAAGCACAGTGGTAAACAGTCAGAGACCCTGCCTCAAACAAGGCGGGAGGCAGACCCGAGATTGCGCCTCACCTCCAAATGCTTGCCGCGGCACACACATGCCCACACTCTCCCACACATGAACATTTGTACATGCCGTAAATAATGTCCTCAGTAAAACTCTCAGCACATGTGTCTACCCTGGAATTTCCTAAAACCAAGTAATGCTAGCTACATTCCCAGGTAAATAAGCCAATATTTGCTATTGAGCATGCACTCCTACAGTCTCAATAAATGTACATAAAGGCTAGGTTTTCTAGGCTTCCACTTACTCCTCCTTCTTTATTATGTTTTGGTTTTTCAAGGTAGAGTTTCACTCTAGCCCAGGAAGACCTGGAATTCACATTGTAGTCCCAGGCTGGCCTTGAACTCACAGCGATCCTCCTACCTCTGCTTCCCAAGTGCTAGGATTAAAGGTGTGCGCCACCACACCTGGCCCACTTACTTTTGCTTATATGTCATTAATATGAGACTTTTCTCCTGGGGATTAAATGCTGGTCTTCATGATTTTGTGGGATGTCAGGGTCAAGAGAGTCACAAGCCATTTTCCTCCCTTTCTGACCTTTCTGTTGCTATTGTCGGTTTTCAGAATAGGAAGTGGTTAGCTTTTTTTTTTTTAACATTAAAAAAATTTATTTTCAATTATTTATTAGAGAAAGACAGAAAGAGGCAGGTAGAGAGAAAGAGAGAGAATGGGTGCGCCAGGGCCTCTAGTCACTGCAAACGAACTCCAGATGCATGTGCCACCTTGTGCATCTGGCTTATGTGGGTCCTGGGGAATCAAACCTGGGTCCTTTGGCTTTGCAGGCAAGTGCCTTAAATACTAAGCTATCTCTCCAGCCTGGAAGTGGTTAGCTTTGGTCTGCAGCAGGTCTAGGATCAAGTGACCATGAGCTTGGCACATCTTCACCTCACTGAGCCTCACTTTCCCACCTCTCACATGGAGCAACCACGCTGCTGGCCTTACAGGAATGTGTGAAGAGAAAACCAGGGGAGGGTCTTTGCTAAAACGCCAAGCATGACTTCACGATCCATGAGGGTGACCGTGAGGGAAGAGGTATAGCCAGGGAGATGGCTCAGCAGGTAAGAGTGCGTGCCGCACAGCATGAGAGCCTGAATGATCCCCAGGACCCAGGTAAAAATCCAGGCATGGCCACACATGCCTGTGACCCAGGACTAACCCGGCAGGGACACAAGAATCACTGGTCAGCAAGCAAACAACAACAACAGGAATGGTGAGCCCCAGGTTGAGTGAGAGACTTCGTTTCAAAGAAATAAGACAGAAGAACGATAGAGGAAGATCCCTGTTGTCTGTCCCTGGCATGTATGCTCATGGGCTGTGTGCATCTTCAAACACATGTGCACTACATGCACACACCACTCATACTACACACACACACACACACACACACACACACACACACACACAGCTTAAGAATCGAGCAATCAGAGCTGCTTGTGAGAACTAGAAGGCTAGTTTTATTCAGTGTTCTGACCTCAGTGAAAAACCTTGTTTCCATGGAATGTAACATGTGATTCACGGAAGTGTGCCAAGAGCCACCTCCCTTTTCTCCTGGAAGTGTTCCTACTTCTAAGGATCATTTTAAAGAACCAACCTGTCACTCTGGCCTGCTGCTGTCGGGGAGGAGCTGCCGGGAGGGGTGGTGTCTGTGTTGAGCTCATTACCTGTCTCTTCATATCTTAGGTTTTACAGTCGGGGGAATCTTTTCCCAGAGAGGTCAAAATAGGTGGCTTGAAAAAGGTACCTCAGTGTTTTTGTTGCTAAGGATAATAGTTTTGTGATAATAAAAGAATATCTTTCTAGGGCTGGAGAGATGGTTCGGTGGTTAAAGTCACTTGCTTGCAAAGCCTGATTGTCTGGGTTCAGTTCCCCAGTACCCACATAAATCCAGATGCAGAAAATGGCACATGCATCTGGAGTTCATTTGCAGTGATAGGAGGCCCTGGCATGATCTATACTCACTCTCTTTCTCTCTCAAAAAAAGCTTTTTTAGAAAATCTTTCTAATTTTAGAAAAAGGGAATAACGATTAAAATGCCTGTTAAAATGCCCATGATATGTCTGTAATTTCAGTGCTCTGAAGGCAGAAGTAAGAGGATAGAGAATTCAAGGCCAGCCTCAACTACATATTGAATTTGAGGCTAGCCTGGGCTATAATGCGACATTGTTTCAAAATAAAAATAGTCAAAACTCTGGCTGAGGTTAGTATCTTAAATAAAGTGCAGCAGCTGCATTCAGAAAATCCAGTAACATGCAAATTTTTAGAGCACTTAAAATTTTATAACATGAATATTTACATCTTCGGAATCTTAGAGTAAAAAAAATCTCCCAAAGCAACTGTAAGTGGCTCAAGGGTAAAAAGAATGAAGATTTGGAAAGGGATAACAAATCTTTTGTCAGACAGGGGCTAATTAAAAGGCAAACTTGTAAATGAAATAAGAGGGATTTCTCCTCGCCCTTTCTCCTGGTTTCTCACCCTCCTTCCAAAGCTGATCTTGGAGTACTTGCTCAGCCTTGGCATAGGAATTTGGAAGTGATTACCAAGAGTGAAAATGGACATTGCTTAGCCAACAGAAGTACATGCCAAAGAAAATATCTCTTGTGCTTTTTTTCTCCTTCATGCTTTCCTCAGCACCTGGCACTTAGTAGGTACTCAATCAATATTTGATAAATGAATGACTTGTGTTTTCAAAACTCTGGCTGGAGTGTGTGTCTCATGGAAAGTTGTGCAGATGCTCTTAGAGGCTCCAATCACATGCAAAGTTCCACAGTACTTTAAAATCAACAACATGCAAAATCTCAGGCAGGATATGTCCATGTCCCTGCCTTGGCTGGTCTATGAAAACTGACTCTAAACCTCACCTCTGAGAGCTATCTTGATTGGCTGTGATACTAGTAAGAGCTAGGCATTTTTTTTTTTAATGGTTCCAAGTAACACATCTAAGTAAATTTACTGATTTAATTTTGGCATGTAAAGAGGACTCTATCCAAATCTGCAAATGGTGAAAGGGTAAGGAAACAAAGAGAATGTGAAATCAAACTTAGTTTTATGAATGTAAACTTTAAAATTCTCCTTAAGCCACGAAACTGTAAGAGTAGCTGCAATCGTTCGTTAATCATTTATAGTTATGGATGTGAACATTGATTTGACTTCAAAACGTTTTGAGATGTAAGTATTGTATGCCAGACTTATAAGGGGGAGTTTTTTTTTGTTTTCCTTCTAGAGTTAGTTGGCAAAAGCCATAGTTTAGGTTTGAAAAACCACAAGCTAATCACTTATAAGTCCTTTAAAACCAACTTGATTAGTGCTTGGCAAGAAATTCTGACTCAATATCTCCATTTATATGTCCAAATATAACTGAACTTTGAAAATCATAAGCAAGTCATCATCATAGTTGGCCATTATTGTTTGGTGGGGGAAAATATCACACAGGGTCAGATGGTGCAAGGGCCATGTTGATCGTTCTTCCTCACCCCAGGTCAGCATAGTTAAGTCTTACTCACTTATACATTTTCTCTGGGGTAGTTAGAATCCACAAGCCTAAGGAAATGGCACACATTTCAGCAGATTTCCACAGTGTCCTGGAGTTGTCTTAGTATCAGATCCCTGGCCATGACCTTCTGCCATTTACTTTCCAAGTGTGCTACTTGGCTTCTTTATTATAGCACCATGGCTCTGTCTGAGAACTTTCTCAGCATTGGGCACTTGCCTGCCTGCTGTGAGATGGGCCAGGGCGCCTGGGAGTTAACACATCTGCGAGAGATGCAGTAACAAGTGAGAGTTGCTGTGGTGGCTTGAGTGTAAAATGTCCCCCTGTGTCTCAAGTGTTTTCATTTTTATTTATTTATTTGAGAGAGAGAGAGAAGCAGACTGAGAGATGGAGAGAGTGGGTGCGCTAGGGCCTCCAGCCACTGCAAACGAACTCCAGATGCACGCACCTCCTTGCGCATCTGGTTTACGTGGGTCCTGGGGAATTGAACCGGGAACCTTTGGCTTTTCAGGCAAGTGCCCCAACAGCTAAGCTATCTATCCAGCCCTCAAGTGTTTTTGATTAAGTTTCTTACTTAGACCCCAGCTGATGGAGCCTTTTGGAGGTGGTGTGTCGCTGGAGGACTTGAGGTTGGTTAGTTTAGCCCATTGTATGCTCAAAGCTAGCTCACCTTTGCTATTCTGTCTGTCTGTCTGTCTCTCTCTCTCTCTCTCTCTCTCTCTCTGTCTGTCTGTCTCTCTCAATGTGAAGATATGAGCCTGTTACGACGTTTTCTCCACCATGATGAAACGCTTCCTCAAAACTGTAAGCCTAAAATGAATCCTTCCTTCCCATAAGCTGCGTATGGTCAGGTGTTTTGTCCCAGCAATGAAAAGGCACCTGTTGTGGTTGGTAAGTACACGTACCGCCCTCTTGACCAACTCTCAAGGTTTGATCTGACCGATTCTTTCAAGGTGCTCAGTGGAATTAAGTACCAGCTGCCCACCATTGTAACTTACCTGCTCATTAGCATTGGTTTTCTTCCTATTTCACTTCCCAACTCCTCTTCCAGCACGTTCTAGAAATCACCTCCCAATAAGCTAGTAGTGTGAATTCTTATCCAGGGGCTGCTTTTGAGAGAACCCTGCCTACCATAGGCTTGCTACTATTTCAGTGCTCAGAGTGGAGGGTATAATTCAATTAGCTATACTTAATCTTAAGAATGCTGCACATGCCATTCTAGCCAAACAGTGCATCGAGAAGAGTATTCTTGGGACTGGAGGTGTAGCTCAGTGGTTAAAGGCATTTGCTTGCAAAGCAAAGGCTGATGGCCCCAGTTTGATTCCTTGGTGCCCGCAGAAAGCCAGATGCACGAAGTGGCACATGTGTCTGGAGTTCATTTGCAGTGGTAGGAGGTCCTGGCACACCCATACTCACTATCTGTCTGCCTTTCTCTCTCTCTCTCCAGATGAAAATACATTTTAAAATTTTTTTTGGTTTTTTTCAAGGTAGGGTTTAACTCTAGCCCACGCCATCCTGGCATTCACTGTGTAGACTCAGGGTGGCCTTGAATTCACAGCAATCCTCCTACCTCTGCCTCCCTAGTACTGAGATTAAAGACATGTACCACCACACCCAGCCCCAAATAAAAATATTTTTTAAAAAATTTTATTTATTTATTTGGGAGTGACAGAGAGAGAGAGAAAGAGGCAGAGAGAGAGAGAGAGAGAATGGGCATGCCAGGGCTTCTAGCCACTGCATACGAACTCCAGATGCATGTGCCCCCTTGTGCATTTGGCTAACATGGGTCCTGGGGAACCAAGCCTCGAACCGGGGTCCTTAGGCTTCACAGGCAAGCGCTTAACCACTAAGCCATCTCTCCAGACCCAAAATATTTTTAAACATAACAGAATTCTTGCTTTTTATACTAAAGAAGAGAATTTTGTCTCTAGATAAGGCTGTCTCACTTGTGTCTGAGCCAGTGAGTTTATGGTCATGACCGGCTGCTAAATTCCCACCAGATCTTTGGAATCTCTGTTATGGGACGTGGAGGGAGACAGTGAGGACCTCGGAGCAGGGAGGCCGTGCTGGAACCCCATCCTTGGAGAGCACGTGCTGTTCCTCATGGAAGTGGTTCAGACATGTGCTCATGCAGATCCCTCTGGCTCTTCCACGTGCTGGCTTCCGGTTCCAATTCCCTCCATGGGTTCGGTCACCACTGGCTTAGCAATGACTTCCAATCCACTTCCTCCAGTCAGATCTCTCCGGAGCACTGCAGGCCCAGACATCTCTCTCACACCACAAACCCCAAAATTCCAGAGAGTGCTCACCCTCATCTTCCCTTTGTCTGAATGGCACGATTCGAGTTGCCATCAGAAAACCCTGAAGTAGTCATGAAACCCTGTCCTCCGCTCTAAGCCCTCATTAGCAATCCTGTCTCATCGGTCTCCAGATCCTAATGATTTAATTTTCTGATCATCTCTGCAAACCTCCCCCTCCCCTTATATCACTGCCCCTCATTCCCAACACGGCCGTGGCTTTCTTTCACTCGTGCAATACCTGCTTTTGGCCTATCTCCCCACATCTACTTTTGCTCCCCTTAGAGCAGTCTCTGTATTTGAACCTGAGTGACCTTGCTAACACCATCTACTTGTACTTTTCTCTGCTTGAAATGCTCCAGGAGCTTGAAATCCAAAATCCTTATTCCTGGTTGAAAATCCTTCCACCACCCAATTTGTATGCATTCCTCCTGCCTATTTTTTTTCTAGGTAGGGGCTCACTGTAGCCCAAGCTAACCTGGAATTCACTATGGAGTCTCAGGGTGGCCTCGAACTCACAGCGATCCTCCTACCTCTGCCTCCCGAGTTCTGGGATTAAAGGCAGCGCCACCATGCCCGGCTCGCCTTTCTGTTTCTTGAACACCACTCCCATTCCTCTACTTCTTGTGAGAGGCTTGTTCCCTCCCACTTCCTGCCATTTGCATCAGGAATTTCCTCTGCTTAGATCAGTATTCTCTAGACTCAGGCCAGCCAGCTTCCCCCTCCTCTTTCACGCACGCGCGTGCATGCGTGCGTGCGTGCGTGTGTATAGTGTATGTTGTAGCATGACACATTCTGGGAAGACCCTGATAAGCACTTGCTCTCCTCCCCCCCCCCCGTCCCAGTGAGGGCATCCTCCACAGGCTCAAGGCTGATTTCCCTAAAGTTCAACCTGTTGAGCCAACGAGTTGACCTCCTTACAAGCTGTCATAGGTGAGGGGTTACAGGACCACGGAGACCCCCAAAGCAGCCATACCATTGGGAAGTCTTATCCCAGAGATGGCTTAGTGGTTAGGGCACTTGACTGTGAAGCCCAAGGACCCAGGTTTGATTCCCCAGTAGCCACATAAGCCAGCTGTACAAGGTGGCACATGGGTCTGAAGTTTGTTTGCAGTGGCTAGAGGCCCTGGTGCACCTGTTTTCTCTCTCTCTCTGCTAAAAAAGAAATCTCAGCCCAGCATGGAAGACAAAGGAGATGGAGTTCCACGGCCTCATTTTCCACTTCTTTATGTTGTACCTCCCCCGAGGCCATGAGATCTCATGCTTCATTGCATGTAACTGGTGCCTGACATCTCGGGTGAGCATTTAACCACCTTCTCCTGCTCTCTCCTTAGGGGGAATGTCAACAGGCCCAGCCTTAATGAATCAATCAGCTGTTTCTGGTAAATATGGGAATAGTTCTTTTTCTTGGACGATGGCATTGTAACACAAGGGGAGGGGTGTAGGTCAGGGGTTGACTTTGGGTGTCTTCCTCAATAGTACCCCACCTAATTTTTGTGAGACAGGGTCTCTCACTGAACCCAGAACTCTCTGACTCAGCTAGATTAGCTAACCAGCAGGTCTTGGGGTTCCTCCTGTCTCTGCCTCCCCCGGAGTTGGCATGAGAGCTGTACTGGGTATCCGAGCTTGAGTTCTTGTGCTTGCCTGGTAAGCATTTTTCTGACTGAACTATTCCTGGCTTCTCTCCCTCGGTGGCTTATCTGCTAAATCCACTTCTGAGAGGAGCCTGGTGGGACGTTGTCTACGGGGAAAAGTTACGCTGCCCTGGATCTGCGTGGTACCCTTAACCCTGTCCATCGCATTGCTCCCTGATGAACTGATGTCTTTGCCTTCCATTGCTCACTAGGCAAGCTTCAGGGCCAAGCCCTGGGTAGCTCTTCAGTAAATGGCCAAGGATGAATAAAGGAGCTGACATCAGGTTCTGTACTAGCTGGGAACCATGAGCGAGTCACAAAAGCTCTTTGAACTTTAGTGTGTCTCATCTGTCATGCAAACAATACCCCAGCATAAAATAACTGCAAAGATTTTCTGGGGCCGGGCGTGGTGGTGCACGCCTTTAATCCCATCACTCGGGAGGCAGAGGTAGGAGGATTGCCATAAGTTCAAGGCCACCCTGAGACTCCATAGTGAATTCCAAGTTAGCTTGAGTTAGAGTGAGACCCTACCTCAAAAAAAAAAAAAAAAAAAAAAAAAAGATTTTCTGAAATTATGGCTTTTGGGTTCCTGGTGCATAGTTGGTGTTTAATAAATAACAGTTACATTGGATCCAGCAAGAGAGGACTCTGCTTGCATTGACCCTGTGATGCTTTGGAACAGTAAAGGCCATATTCCCCGAAGTGTAAGCTGCAGGAGCATTGATAGACCAGCCTGGGTGAAGCTTTGTGCAAGGAGAGCTGTCCGTCACTCAGCTGGAAGCAATCGAAGTTTCCGAAAGCTCCTCAAACTTGGCGTGGGGTGCGCTTTGCAAATCCAAGGACCACCATGCCACTTCCATGCTTTCCTCCAAAGGACCCTCCTCAGGCTTTGACATCTTCCCTCCCTGGATGAGCGCCATGATGCCAGTTTCTAAGCTGCAGGGCTACCCCGCCCCCCTTCCCAAGAGTTGTGCGACAATAAATTACTCCCCACTGCGATTGCTTCTCCGGCGCATCCCCTCCTCCCTGATCACTGTCATCAGCCTGGAACAGCGCCATTAGGCACCTAATTGTTGGGCCTCCAGGGAACCCTCACCACAATGCTCCTGAGCCGCTCTTGCCACATGCAGGTGAATTAACTGGGTGCGGGCGCCCGCTAAACAAACCCGCTGGCTTGCTCTGCTGGGTGAGGAAGGGAAGGGACTTCTCTGATCTGTGCAGCGAGCAGCAAGTATATAATTACGGTGGGAACATGGATAATAGCTCTCCAGGGAGTTGTGTGAAGGCTTCACAAGGACTTGTAGATGTTACTGGCAAGTTACCGATTTGACCCACTAACACAATCCGTGACAGAACCACTTTCAAGCACATGGGGACAGGGTGTCCAAGCCTGGCCCAGACACACCAACTTTGCAGATTCTCCTCATCTCCATATAGCCTAATAACTATGGCACGCATAGTCGCTTGTAGTTAACTGTCACTATGCCAGGAAAACGAGGTGAATTGATGAATCACGGTGTTTAAGTTAGGGGCTGAGGCTCAACAATGCACTTGCCTGAGGAACTGAGTTCGATCCCAGTATCATGTAAAATGCCTGACGTGATGGTATGCTCAGTACTCCCTAGTGTAGCCTGATTGATGGGCACCAGGCCGAGGAGACAAAGGAGATAAATGGGGACACCAAGAATGACACCTGAGGTTGTCCTCTGTGCACACAAATACACGTGAGCTCACACACGCACATGCATCTGCACATAAAAAAAATGTTAAGAAGTTTATTTTCGAGTGCCACTCGGTTTTCTCAGATAGCTATGACTAGATGAATCCATCAATATTTATTCTTGAGTGCAAAATACTTTAACTGCATGCCCTCTCACTCCCCAGGCTCAAAGGTTTTCATTTTACCTGTTTATTTACTTATCTCTGGTGCTCCTGAAGGCCTTTTTTTTTTTTTCATGGAGAAAGTCACAAGTGGACACGAATGTGCCACCTTCAACTAGCAGCAGAGGCAGAGCTGGGCAGTGCTCTGGACACCCAGAGAGAAGATGTGATGTCTCCTCTCCTGGCCCTGCTGAACTCCTTTCTGGAAAGACAGGGAGCATGCTGTGTGATAAAGAACCTCAATGGGGGGAGGAATGGATAGGACCACCCTGAGGAAAAGGAGGTGGGAGACTCCAGGTCTCACAAAGGGGACCTCTGACTCTTCCCCCCAGGTAGGATTTCAACCAATTAATTCAGGATTTATGAAGCACTTTATATACATTAGTGGCATTTCATCAGCTCAGCAACTCAGCAAAGAAAATGCCAGCTCATCCCTCTTCCACAAACCAGTGCCTGAGATTTCAAGCTACATCAGTTGCTGAAGATCACAGCTGGGGAGATTTGAATGCAGGAATGAGGTAAAACACACGCCTTGACATTGCTACCTGTCTATGCTGCTCGGAAAAGAAAAGGTGTCTGCTTCAAAGGCCTAGAAACTAGGGCCTGGGGAGAGATCTCACTGGGAATCCCTGTGCTGATTTGGGGGCGAGACAGATTCTTGGGGCTCACTGGCTAGCTAGTGTAGCAGAATGGGTTAGCTTCAGGTTCAGTGAGAGACCCTGTGTCAGAAACTAAGGTGGAGGGCTGGAGAGATGGCTTAGTGGTTAAGCGCTTGCCTGTGAAGTCTAAGGACCCCAGTTCAAGGCTCAATTCCCCAGGACCCACGTTGGCCAGATGCACAAGGGGTTGCATGCATCTGGAGTTCGTTTGCAGTGCCTGGAGGCCCCTGGCACACCCATTCTCTCTCTATCTATCTGCCTCTTTTTCTCTCTGTCTGTCGCTCTCAAATAAATAAATAAAAATGAACAAAACAAAAACTAAGATGGAAAGTTATTGAAGAAGACATCTGATATCGACCTTTGGCCCCCACATGTGTGTGCATGTGTGTGTATGTGTGTGCATGTGTGTGCATGTGGAGGCCAAAAGCTTAGAAACTTTGCGCTGACACTCAAATTAGAGTCGTGAACATCAGAACGAGAGGTCAGAAGTTTTTTTTTTTTCTTTTGAGGTAAACCCAGGTTGAGCTGGAATTCACTATGTAGTCTCAGGCTGGCCTTGAACTCACAGTGATCCTCCTAGCTCTGCTAGGATTAAAGGTGTGTGCCATCATGCTGGCTGAAGTTGTAATCTGGATTTTTTTTTTTTTTTACGAGGGGGAAGAAAAGGAACAAAATGTACTTAATCTAAGCATAAAGCCCCAAAGTGGTAGCTAATTAATGAGAAGCCACAAAATTCAGTAGCTTGGGACCTAGGACATGGTTCAGTTGTAGAGCACCTTCTAGCAATGCCCTGGGCTTGATTCCCCAGCACTGGAGATTAAAAACAAAACAAAAAAAAAACTTCAGAAGCTTTAGTCTCTGCCATTGGAATTGACTTTGGTTAATATTTCCAGAAATCTTAGAATAGCAGAAGTGGACCTAATAAATCTCAAGTATTTTTTGTTAAAAAAAAATGATTTACTTCCATCCTCCTCCATTACTAAATTACTTTTATGACTTCCATTGATCTAGGAATAAAGGCATATAGCATTAGTGGGTCCTGATGGACATGTGTGGCCTGGCCACTTCCTCTTCTCAGCCTCATTTAATGCTCTGCTTCTTGCTGTCTACGTCTTGCGCTTGCGGATTTCCTTTGATTGCTGGACCACACTACTATCCTTCCCACTTAGGACCTTTGCATGAGCTATCCCTCTCCTGGAACACACACCCCTGGTCTGTATAAATCCTCACCCTTTCTTCGTCATTATACACTCCCTTACGGAACCCTTCCCTGATCCTGAGCTCTCTGAGCTAACCACTTCTTTTTATTTATTTTTTAATATTAAAAAAATATTTATTTATTTATTTCTTAGACAGAGAGAATGGGCATGCCAGAGCCTCCAGCCATTGCAAATGACCTCCAGATGCATGCGCCACCATGTGCATCTGGCTTATGTGGGTGCTGGGGAAACAAACCTGGGCTCTTAAGCTTTGCAGGCAAGCACCTTAACTTCTAAGCCATCTTTCCAGCCCCTAACCACTTCTTATTACATCAAAAATTATGTCATTGCAATATATATTTATGTATATGTTATATAATACATGTATATGTATATAATTCGACAAATACCCATGAAGCATCCTTTTATGTACAAAGTCTATTATAGATTTTAGATGTTAGGGTGTAAGATGGACAGAGTCACACTTCAAGGGAAAAGACAAAGAGAAGACTCAACAAATCAGTTCCAGCAGGTAGTAAACACCACCTTGGCTACAGGACTAATGAAGGTGGCTGGTAACTGAGACAAGGTTGGGGAAGGTAATTTCAGATGGGCAGGAAGGCCTCTCTGAGAAGGTGACATTTAGGCAGAGATCAATCTCTCAGCATCTTTGAGTGGTTCTACTGGAGCAAACATGGGACTCTGGGGGAGGGGAAGGACAAGGACATTTCTAGGCAGGGCCAACTTAGGCAGGTTCAGGGGACAAGGAGGCCAGAGTGGCTGGAACGCAGTAGGAGAGACTGAGCACAGCAGGTGAGATCAGGACCCTGTGGGCCGGCCCACCTTAGGTAGAGTCCTATGAGGCTTATGGGGTGGAATTTAGTCTACGCATGATGGACTCACTAGGAATGTGTGTGTGTGTGTGTGTGTGTGTGTGTGTGTGTGTGAGAGAGAGAGAGACAGAGAATAGGCTAGAGGTTGACATCAGATGTTTTCCTTGGTTGCTCTCCATCTTATTTTTTGTTTTTTTAAAATATATTTTTTGAAATTTTGGTTTATTTTTATTTATTTACATGAGAGCAACAGAGAGAGAAAGAGACAGATAGAGAGAGAGAATGGGCACGCCAGGGCCCCCAGCCACTGCAAATGAACTCCAGACGCGTGCGCCCCCTTGTGCATCTGGCTGACGTGGGTCCTGGGGAATTGAGCTTCGAACCAGGGTCCTTAGGCTTCACAGGCAAGCGCTTAACCGCTAAGCCATTTCTCCAGCCCGGTTTTTAAAAATATTTTATTTATTTAAGAGAGAGAGAGAGAATGAGAATGGACACGCCAGGGCCTCTAGCCACTGCAAGCAAACTCCATATGCATGTGCCACCTATACATCTGGCTTACATGGGTACTAGGGAATCAAACCTGGGTCCTTTGGCTTTGTAGGCAAGCACCTTATCCGCTAAGCCATCTCTCCAGCCCATTGTTATTGCTTTTTTTTTTTTTTTTTTTTTGAGACAGGGCCTTGCTCTAGCTCAGATTGACCTGGAATTCACTATGTAGTCTCAGGCCGGCCTCACATTTTTAGTGATCCTCCTACCTCTGCTACCCGAGTACTGGGGTTGAAGATGTGTACCACCATGCTCATCTTATTTTGTGAGGCAGGTTTTCTCATGGAACTCAGAGCTCACTGATTTGGCTAGACTAGCTAGGCAGCAAGCCCAAGAGATTCTCTTGTCAAGGTTGTGCACTGCCACATCCAGCTTATCCAAGGACGCTCACCAGCAAGATTCAGGTCTTCAAACTTCAGCAGCAAACGCTTCACTAACAGAGGCATCTCCCCCGCTGCTCACTGGAGGTTGTGAACATGGTGCTTAGCCACCTGACTTACAGTCTTCACAAAGATCTGTCTCTGCACCAGGAACAGATCAGGAGGAACAAGGCTCCGGGAACTTGGCTCGTACAATAATCCAGCTAGAAGCCATGGTTATACGGATCTGGTTGGGAAGTCGCCAGACCTGGTCAGTTTGGTATGAATGAATGTTGAAGTTACTGTTGAATGGATTTGCTAGTGGGTTGGCTAGGGAACCTCTTCTTTACAGGCATCGTGGTGTTGTGCTTTGCACTTATCCATGAGTCCCCTGAAACACCTCACTTCACTCTCTCAGTGGACTTTAAACTAGTTTTATGTGTGTATGTAGGTAGGGGATGCACGTGCCTACGTGCACATGTGGAGGTCAGAGGACAACCCAGGGACATCACTCCTTGCCTTCCATCTCTTTTGAGACAGTGTCTCTCTTGTTCACTACTATGAACACCAGACTAGCTGGTCCATGAGCTTCAAGAGCCTCCTGACTCTTCCACTCATTGCCAGACTCACGTTGGCATTATAGACATCTTAGATATATGTGCTTCATGTGTCCGGCTTATGTGGACTATGTGAATTTCATCTCCAGTCTCAGGCTTGCAAAACAAGCACTGTTAACCACTGAACCATCTTCCCAGCCCCCCTGGTTTTACTTTTATTGCATAGCATCTGCCTAATATGCTCTCAACCATTTGGTGGATGTTGAAGAAATATTACATGGATGGATAAGGGACTGGTAAAAATATAAACTCAAATCCACTTTATTTAACAGGTGAGGAAAATGAGTCTCAGGGTTTAACTTGAGAGGTTGGCCTGAGCCTCTCAACACAGGCTGGAGCCTGTTTTTCCACATTCCTCTTTCGGGGGGCGTTCTGCCTTATAGTATAGTCCCTTTAAGCCTCATTCTCCTTTATCAGAGGGAGGGAGGGCTTACTAAAATACATTTCAATTATTCCCAACAGAAGCTAGTCTGTCTTGCCTGGAACCTACCAATGGCAGCAGCATTATTTTACACATATACCACCACCACCACCACCATCACCAGCAGCAGCAATATTTTAAACACACACAGATATTTATATAGATTTTTACAAAGGTTATAGTGTTGAATCTCTTCACCCTTGGTCTCTATTTCCCTGATAGCCCTCCTCAGCAGAGTCCTTGGTGTTCACTGTGGGGTCATTAGGGCCTCTGTCAGTCTCTGGGCAGGGGCTGTACCTCGGGATATTTCTACCCACTCTGTGGCTCTTACAGTCTTCACGCCCCCGCCCCTCTTCCACTACAGTCGCTGAGCCTTGGCAGGAGTGTTACCAGTTTGTTTTTAGTGTTGGCCTCTCTGTAGACTGTATTTCCGTTACAATGTGTTTCAGTTCTCCACCATGTTTATCGCTGTTTCCCTGGAGGCGGTTGTCAGGCTATCACTGGGAGCAGCACTCATTACTGCTTCCTCTGTAGATGTTTCTGGATTCGGGTGAATGTGGTAGAGGCTGCACATCTCGTGGTGGGGAGCTGCTATCTTTTCTTCGTAATCAATGGATCTTAGATCTCCCCAATATTCTCTGCCATCTATAAAATAAAGCAGATTCCCCAACCAAGGGTGAGAGCAGCTTTGACTAAGGGGGATACGCATGTTATTTTGAGAGACATTTTGGTGAGGATACCCACTCACCTTATCCAGAGAACAATGGGGGCTTCTCTCTGCTGGTTGAGCCTCTGTTGGGCCACCTTGAGTCTGTGACATGTTTTCTCTTCCTCTTAAAATCTGTTTTCTTTCCAGTAAAGACCCATGGTACCAGCTCACCATGTGTGAGTGCTAGGCTAGGACCCGAGGGAGGGCAGCCTGAACGGTCTGACTTGTGTGCCTGTTTTGAGAGACATTACAGATCTTCAGCCAGGAGCAGCTGGAGTGCTTAATTTTCACACAAGAAGCTCGCCATTCGAAAATGTCCACTCCCCTGCAAGGGCATTTGGAACAAAACCAGTTGAGGCAAGCTCTGATTAAGAGGAAACAGATACTAGGAGGCAATCGAGGCTTTACTGGGCTTTCTTGGAAGAGAACAGCAGCCTGACGTGTTTCCCTTCTCAGGCAGCCATCCTCTCCTGGGCCCTGGGCCTCTCTAATGAAATTCCTGGGATATTTTCATGTTTAACAAACAGCTGGTGAAAATTGGATCCTAGCTCTGCAGTGCTTTACCAAAGCACCGTAGATTGTCTGCGTGGTTGAACTAACGTTAGCAGTCGAGCCCGGAAGACTCTAGCAGGAGGGGAGCGCTAACCTAGCCGCTCTCATGCAGGTCTGCCTGCGCCCCATCTCCCCCGGTCTGGGCTGTGTAGTCATTTGTCCTCTGCCGTCAAATCCCTCTCGTTGTCGCTGTCCTCTGGTGCAGTCAACACCCAGCGTGATCTGTACGCTTTTTGCATGCACGTATGTGCGGACATGTGTGGGGTGCATGTACGTGTGTATGTGGAGGCCAGGGATTGACATGAGTGTCTTCCTTGCCCACTCTCCTCTTTGTTTTACTAACTCTAGGTCTCTCACTTGGATCCAGCCAGCTGGCAAACTTGCCCTGGTGGGTTCCTTGTCTCTGCCTCGCCCATGCTGGGATATCCCAACATTTATGTGAGTGCCAGGGTTCTGAACTTTGACCTATGCACTTGGACAGCAAGCCTTTTATCCACTGAGCCATCTTCCCATTTTTTAATTGTTTATTTTGCTTTATTTTTTTATGTGAGAGTGAGAGAGAGAGAGAGAGTAGGAGAGACGGAATTGTCACGCTAAGGCCTCCAGCCACTGCACTTGAACTCCAGATGTGTGTGTCCCCTGTGCGCATGGGCCACCTCGAGCGCCTGTGTCTGTGTGTGTCTGGCTTACGTGGGACCTGCAGAGTCAAATACGAGTCCTTTGGCTTCGCAGGCAAACCTTAACCACTAAGCCATCTCTCCAGCCCTTGCTTTATTTACTTATTTATTTATTTATTTTTTGACAGGGTAAAACTAGCTCAGACTAGCCTCAAACTCCTTATGTAGCTCAGAATGACCTGGAATTCCTGATCTGCCTAGCCGGCTTCCCATGTGCTCTGATTACAGGCGTGTGACACCTCTGCTGATTCATACTTTTTTAGAGCTGTTTTTACATTCCATGAGACTCAACCTTCAACCCGAAGAGGCTCCTTTTAATCTCCTGGCTGGGGTAGGGGTAGGGAGGCAGGGGCATCAAAGAGTTACAGATTTGAGTAATGTTTTGAAGAAAAATAACAAGGTGCTGTGAAGGAGGGGGAAAAAAATCACAAATGAGACATCATTTAATGGGGAAGACAGAAGGGTAGAGACTGAACAGGAGCAGCGATGAAGGCATAAAAAGGCCACAGAGGGCAACGGTGAGATGGACACAGGGAAGGACTTTTCTAACCTTTAGGTACATACAGGTTGCCTGGGAAACCTGTCATGCCGCAGCTTCTGATTCTGTTTGCATAACCAGAGAGTGTGCATTTGTAACACACTCGTGGCCACGGCAGTCTGAGGACCACACAGTGGCAATGGACTGGGGAAGGGCTGGCTATGATGCTGTAAGGGACCAGATAATACAACATACATCTTGGGCTCTGCGTGTCATCCCATCTCGGCCGTAACCACTCCCGTGAGCCACCGGGGAATCAAGGCAGCTGTGGACAGTACACAAATGAGTGTGTATGGCTGCATTCTATAAAGCTGTAATCACCAAAGCAGGCAAGAATGTGACCTTGGGCTCACAGACTGCACGGTGCTGATGCATTGTAGAGGATCAGGTGGTCTTGTTTCTGAGTCTCAGCTGCATGTTGTTTAAAAATAAAAATCAAAAAACACCCACCAGGCCCTACTTACCAGTGATAGTGAAATCAACATCTCTGGGCAGAGCCACCTATCCTGTGCTTGGTTAATTTGCTTCAGTTAGAGGACCACAGGTTAGGAGAGTTAGTGTTGACCCAGGAACCAAGTAAATCCTGGCTCCTTCGCTTCTAAAAGGTTTAGCTCTGACTGATCTACTTCACCTTCCTGAACCTCAGCGTGTTCATCCATGAAATGGAGTCGGTAAAAAAAACCATAGCAGCTATTGCAGAGGCCTAACTCGAGATAAGCCGCCCGAAGCCGTTAGCACTGAGCTGTTTAATGAGGGTAAGTGCTCAGCATAGGCTGTTAATGCTAAGCTGTTTGTGTACCCCATGGAGACATTCTTTAACTTCTCCGAGCCTGACTTCCATTTAGCTTTACAACAAAGATAGACTTTGCAAGTTAAATGCTTGTAATGGTAATTTTTAGATGTGATTAACACTGAATTTGGTAGATTTTTTTGTCTAAAGCATAAAGGATCAACTGAAATTCTTAAAAAGCCGTAGGTTCCCCAGAAAGGGAGGGAATTCTGCCTGCAGAGTAACTAACACCTTCAGACATGGGACAGTCCACTCCAGTAGGCCTTTCCGACTGGTAGATTTGGGACTTGCCACCCGCCCCCATAATCAGATAGGCCAGTTCCTTAAAATAAACCCCTTTCTCTCTTCTCCCATGCCAAACACACCTATATCCTATTTGCTCTGTTTCCATGAAGAACAAATACAATGTACTAAATATGCATAGGTTAGGGGTTCTTGGCAGTGGACGTTGGGCAGCGTGATGTTTGGTGACAGGGAACCGTCCTGAATCTCGTGGGATGGTGAGTAGGTGTCAATAGTAACCCCCACCCCCAAAGCAGCTCCAGATATTGCCACGTGTTCCATAGGGGTACAAGACTGTCTCTAGTTGAGAGACACGGATACGAACAACTACAAAATGTAAGATCCCTTTGGCCCTTGTTCACTCCTTTTTTTTTAATTAATATTTTTTACTGACAACTTCCATATTTACAGACAACAAACCATGGTATTTCCTTCCCTCCCCCTCTCCCCCCCGTTTTGCCCTTCATAACTCTGCTCTCTGTCATATCCTCTCCCTCTCTCCATTAGTCTCTCTTAATTTGATGTCCCTTGTTCTCTCCTGCTGAACCTTCACAGAACGGCTGCCTACAAGCTCTCACCCGAGCCACAGAGTACAGTGAGCTGAGCTAAAAGGACGATTGTCCGATGATGGTCCCCAGACAAGCCACGTTAGCATCACCTGGGCTGTAATTGGCTCTGGAGGCAAATCCTTCCCCCAGACCAGACCCATTCACTTAACAAGTTTATGTTCCACAAAATCTAGTTCAAATTCCGTATCTCCAAAGGTAGTCTCATATCCTGTCTCCCCTTTCAGCTCCCACTCGGCCTCTTGTTTCATCAGTTTTTCCAGGGAGCTTTTCAGAGCCCCAGAGACCTATGCTGTGTTTTGTCTGTTCCTATGGAACCCTCTAGAAGGCAGGGCCAGTCCTGAAAGAAGGAATAATTTGAGTTCAAATTGTGCTGCTTACCCACTTGTGGCTTTGGGAGAATCACTCATTCATCAGTTCTAGCATTCATAGATGTAAATGGGAGTTCTTGCGTGTACTTTTTAGTGGACTCACCCCCAGAAGTGAACTCGTGACCTTGTTTTTATCTTTAGCTTAGACCTTTGAAAAAATACCAAATGGACAAATGAAGGAATGCATGAATTTGCATTTTTGTTTTTATTTCTTCTGGTTGCTTTTGAAGTATTGTTGGCAGAGTCTTAACTGTGTCCTTCTGAGATTAATATATTAAAAAAAAAAAAAAAAAAACCCTAATGGGGAAGTTGCCAATGTAATGCAACTTACCTAGTTCTTGACTTCACATTCCCGGAACTGATGCTCACAAACGTTCCCATTGTCCAGGTCTTACCCCTCAGGGAGTGCCTGTGCTTAACACTGCTCTTCTTTCAGAATGTTTTAAAGCAGAAAGAGGCGGTCAGAGTGGGTATGGGCATGCCAGGGCTTCCCGCCACTGCAAATGAACTCTAGATGCATGCGCCACTCAGTGCATCTGGCTTTGTGTGGATACTGGGGAATCAAACCTGGGCTGTAAGCCTTTGTGACCAAGTGCCTTTAGCCACTGAGCCATCTCTCAGCCCCTCTCTTCCTTCAAATGTACTGTAGTGACTATCTTATGGAAGAATACTGCCCTGTACCCCCACTAGCTTGCTCGCTCACTTGCTCACACTCTCTGTCTCTCTAAAGCATTGAGGTGTCTCTGTCACTGACCAGCTTGGCCTTGCATCCTAGCACAGGTCTGGCCCCTGCCTCTCAGGTTTGACTTTCCGAAGGCTCATGAGTTATTTGGCTAAAGCAACTGAGTATCCTCATGAGAAGGGTGTTGACTCACAAAGGCTCCAATACTGTGTGTGTGTCTTCGGCTTGTAGGATGTCTCAAGCCTGTGATAGGTGGACATGTCAAATTCAGCATTTTAAGATACTAAGCCTGGTGTCCTTGCTTTATGTACCAGTTAATCTAACATTGCAGGACAAACTTTTCAAAAAGTAAGCTCTAAAACAGCCATCATGGTTCTGTGGGTTGACTGGGTAGCTGGGCTGGTCTTGCATGGAGCGTTGGTCAGCTGGTGGACCTAGCTGGAGCCATTGGGAGCATTTTTGGTCACATGTTTAGCACCTGTTGGGATAGCTGAATCACCTGGTGACTGGGGAGGCATCTCTCCAGAGCACTCCACACAGCCTCTCCATGGAGTGGGCTCATTTGTCTTTATAGTGTGGTAATCTCCTAAGAGGATATGCCTTGCATAGTAACTGACTTTGCCCAGCGCAAATGATCCAAGAGCTTGTTCCCCCCCCACCATGGGTGTGTGGTGTGCATACTTGTGTGTATGAGGGGGAGGAGGGTATGTGGGTGTGGAGGCCAGAAACTAATGTTCAATGTCTTCCTTTATCGCTCTGCACTGTATTTACTGAGGCAGAGCCTCTCCCTTGAATTCAGAGCTTCTCAATTCAGCTAGTCTAGCCAGTGAGCAAGTTCACGCCTGGAATCCCCTGCCTCCCCCTCCTCCCCTCCCTAGTGGTGGGATTCCAGGCGGGCCTCTGTGCCCACGTGACATTCACATAGGGGCTGCGGGTTCAAACTCAGAACCTCACCCTTTCCCTGCAAGTGCTTTATCCATTGAGCCCTCTCCCCAGCCCAGAACCTGGCGTTTCCCTAGGCAGTGACATTCATAGTACCTCTGCTGTGATCTGCACACTCAAATCCACGGCCGTTTTCTGTTAGATTCTATCTGTTTGCCAAAATGTTTCCTATGGCCTACACATTAATCTTCTGTTTAATGTTTTGTCCTAGTTGAGTTGCTTATTTCTTGTTTATGATGTCTTTTGTCAGCATTTAGTGTTTTAACGGCATGGACTCGCCCTCCTCCTTTATGGCTTGTTCTTTCACTGGCTCTTCCTTCAGAATTTTAACAATGATTCTGGATGCTCTTTTTTTTTTTTTAATTTTTATTTATTTATTTATTTGAGAGTGACAGACACAGAGAGAAAGACAGATAGAGGGAGAGAGGAAATGGGCGCGCCAGGGCTTCCAGCCTCTGCAAACGAACTCCAGACGCGTGCGCCCCCTTGTGCATCTGGCTAACGTGGGACCTGGGGAACCGAGCCTCGAACCGGGGTCCTTAGGCTTCACAGGCAAGCGCTTAACCGCTAAGCCATCTCTCCAGCCCCCCCTGGATGCTCTTTTATCATGGTGCCTTTGGCGTGTCTGTTGATGGACCTAACAGAGGTTAATCTTAAGAAACAGCTAGACTGTTTTGAAGAATACTGACTTGAAATGAATGCTCCTTAATTATGCTCCTCCCATCGTGTACGTTCTTATTGCTAAGTATTTTAGTTATGCTTCATTTAAAAACACCCTCAATTAATAAAAAGATATTAGGGGGCTGGTGGGATGACTTAACAGTTAAGGCGTCTGTCTGCAAAGCCAAAGGACCCAGGTTGAATTCCCCAGGACCCACATTAGCCAGATGTACAAGGGGGCACACGCCTCTGGAGTTTGTAGTGGCTGCAGCCCTGGCGTGCCCATTCTCTATCTCTTTGTCAAATAAATAAAACTAAAATATCTTTTTTTAAAAAGGTATTAGGGATGGAGAGATGGCTTAGCAGTTAAGGTACTTGCCTGCAAAGCCTAAGGACCCAGTTTTGATTCCCTAGTGCACATGTAAGCCAGATGCACAAGGTGGCGCATGCATCTGGAGTTCAGTCGCAGTTCCCTGGCATGCCCATTCTCTCTTTCTGCCTCTTCCTCCCTCTCTTTCTCTCTCTCAAATAAATAAAGTTTTACAAAAAGATATTAGCAGCCAAATATAGTGATGCATACCTTTCATCCCAGCATGTGGGAGCAGAGGTAGGAGTATCTCCGTGAGTTCGAGGCCAACCTGAGACTACATAGTTAATTCCAGGTCAGCCTGGGCTAGAGTGAAACACTTCTTGGAAAACAAAACAAAACAAAACAAAATTTATTAGCATACCAAAAATAAGGCTTTATTATGGTGTTTTCAAACACATTGTTTCTCATCACCCCTCTGCCTCTTCCCTGTACCCCTTGTGTCCTCCCCTACAAATTAGACCTTCTGCTCCCATCCATGTTTCCTTCCTTTTCCCCTTTTCTTCACCCGTGCTCCCCTCTTGAGGTCTCCCAACTTGACGCGTGGCCCGTAGTCAGTCTCACATCCCCGTGTCTACATACAGGCAGACATGAAATGTTAGGATCCACATGTGACAGACAACATGGCAATTTTTTTCTCTCTTGGCCTGAGTTACTTCACATGGAATTTTTTTTTTTCCTCCAATTCGATCCATTTTCCTAACTTTGTCTTTTCTTTCTCTCTTCCTTCCTTCCTTCCTTCCTTCCTTCCTTCCTTCCTTCCTTCCTTCCTTCCTTCCTTTCTTTCTTTCTTTCTTTCTTTCTTTCTTTCTTTCTTTCTTTCTTTCTTTGAGAGCGACAGACACAGAGAGAAAGACAGATAGAGGGAGAGAGAGAGAATGGGCGCGCCAGGGCTTCCAGCCTCTGCAAACGAACTCCAGACGCGTGCGCCCCCTTGTGCATCTGGCTAATGAGGGACCTGGGGAACCGAGCCTCGAACCGGGGTCCTTAGGCTTCACAGGCAAGCGCTTAACCGCTAAGCCATCTCTCCAGCCCTGTCTTTTCTTTATAACTGAATAAAACTTGATTAAAACACCCCAAACTTTATTTTTTCCATAATTAATACTCTGATTTATGTACGTACATTCAAATTGTTTCCTCATCTTTTCCTGCATTCCTTTCCTTCTCACTGACTTAATTACACCCCTTAGTAGTGCTATAAGTGAAAAATCTAAAAGGAGGTTTAGTCTGTATATGTTTTCATGCTCATATTTTGAATTATAAGTTATTGGGATATTGAGTTTTCCTTACTTTCAAAAGATATTTGCATCATTCCCCAACATCTATTGATGCAAACAACAAGTCTATTCATCACATCCTCTTCATTGCTGACGTACTTTTCTTCAAGTTTCGGGTATCCATATTTTCAGTTCTGGAACATTGCACCCATGACCTCTTCAGACATTCCCTCTTCATTTCCCCCCGCCTTGATTTTCCACTATACGCATGCTCACTTGATGCTGTTCTCTTTCCTGTTGTATATTTTTAAATATCATTTATTCTGCCTCCACTCGGGGCACCTATCTGTTTATTTTACATTTTCTCTACCAAGCCAAATGCTTAATACATCCATTCTGATTCTCGGGGATGGTGGCTTTTCACACTTGCGTTTTATTTCTTACTCTTCAGGAACTGGTAGCTTTAGGTGCTGCTGTTGTTTTGTATGGTAGCTCTGCTTCCCATGATCTTCAGTGCCTCTTGTGCATTTGTCCAGAGGTCGCTTTCAAATCTTCCTGTTTCGTGCTTATGAAGGTCACATTTCTTTGTATAGCAGCTTGCCTCCTTCTCAGAGGGGTTCGTGTACTTTCATAATTATAACTTTTGCCTTGGTATCCTCTTCGTGGTATTTTAACTGTATGAAAGAGTCCTGTGTACCTAAGTTCCTGAAAATGTCTGAAAGAGTGATTTGTCTTTTTTACAGTAGCCTTAGTCTCCTGGTTGAAATCAGTTATGACCTTAGCTCTTTGGTTTGAGATCGTACCATGTGGTGTTTTATGTTTAAACCCTGTACATACATTAAAAAAAAAACAAAACAGACATGAGTTTCTAATCTTACCAGTACCTCTTTTCAAATATAAGATGCCAGGCCAGTTCTATTTCCCCAGGACCCATGTAAAGCCAGATGCACAAAGTGGCACATGCATCTGGAGTTTGTTTCCAATGGCAAGAGGCCTTGGCACACCACACACCTATTTTCTTTCTCTTTCCCTGATCATAAATAAATAATAAATGTTTGAAATATTAAGATTCCACTGCAACACTGTGATTAAGTCCTGGAAATTTGATGTGAAACTATTTGGGTTCCATCCTGTTTGTGCTACTTTCTCATGGTTGGACCTTGGATGCATTGCCCATTTCTTCTGAGCCTTGCTTTGTCATCTGTAAAATGGGCATGATAATAGAATGTCATGGAATTATCATTATAAATTCTAACCAGATGGTAGCTGGGACATGGTGAGTGAGTCTGATATTCTAGTTATTTCTCCAAACGAACGAGCCAAGTGTTTCTATGTCCCTTTGCATGTGAGTGTGCATGTAGTAGGTGTGATATGGTGTATGTGTGCACGCACTTGCTGTGTGTCCAAGTGTGTGCAGATGTAGTGCCCTATGTGTGTGCAAGAGGCCAGAGGAGAATGTGGGGTGTCCGCCTCCGTCGCTCAGCTGCTTATTCCCTTGAGACCGAATATCTTCACTGACGGGAGCCTTTATGGTTTCATAAGCCCAGCGCCTCTCTGGCTCTGCCTCCCACACTGCTGGGGCTGCGGATGTGCGTGCTAGGCCAGCGGTCACGCCTGTGTTGGAGGTTCTCTTACCTGCTGAGCCTTCGCCCCAGCCACTGTTTATTTTACAGAAGGGGTACTCCCTGGTAAAGCTTCTCCACAAGTCTGTGTGACGTGGCGATTTTGTTCATGTATCTTCTGAGACTCCATTTCTTCTCCCCCCCCCACCACACCGCCCCTTCCTCTATACATGCGTTCTGTCCATCCTTCCACACCAAATTCAAGTCTCTTCTCCTCCATGAGGCCTTTTGTCCTGATGCCGCAGCCAGCTCCTCCCCTTTTTCATCCATGCGCCTATCATCCATCCGTTCACCACCGCGGGGGCAGGAGCGGTTCCAGACCCTGGAGTGCCATTTGTAAAGGGACAACTTCGTGCTCGCATGATGCTTTCATTTTAATGAGGAAATACATTGCCTCAATAGAGTCTCAAAGGAAGACGTGTTTTCTAGAGAAACCATGCAGTAACAGTGACGGAGGGGAAGCAAGTAAAGGGGAGATTATTTCCAACAAGGGGTGCCAGCCAAGAGTCCCTTTAAGGAGGACATGATACAGAAGCAGACAACTAAGGAAAGTGAGAGAGCATGAAAGTCAGAAAGGAGCTCAGAGGTAGAACAGAGAGCCCTTCACAAGGACAAGCACAGTGAAGCTGGGGTGCCATGGGACCAACGACTGGGGAGGAAGGCGATGGGGCCAGACGTTAGTGGCGCTCAGATCAGACAAGGCCTTGGGGAACATGAGGAAAGGTTTAGTCTGTAACTGGTCAAATGCAGAAGCAAAGAGTCCAACTAGACTTTTGTTAAAACCCGGGTGAATCAATGATATCTTAAATTAGCATAGATTTATAAAAGGTGTTGAGAAATGGCTGGATTCAATTTTAAAAGTAAAACCATCCGGATGTACTCAGGAACATGAAAAAAAAAATAGTGATTTTTTTTTTTTTCTATGCTACTAGGCTGGGCATCTTGTTGAATGATACTATTTACTGGATAGTTTATTCAGAGGTGAATAATTCAATAGCTGTTTAATTATTTTGTGTATTTGTTACATCTCAATTATAGCTTTCCGTTTTGGGGGATTTTTTTGTTTTTTTTGGGGGGGGGGTTAGAGGTAGGGTCTCCCTCTAGCTCAGGCTGACTTGGAATTCACTATGGAGTCTCAGGGTGGCCTTGAACTCTCGGCGATCCTCTTACCTCTGCCTCCTGAGTGCTGGGATGAAAGGCGTGCGTCACTATGCCTGGCTTCCTGTTTTTTTTAACATGGCCAAACATACTTGGAGACACTCGGTTCACATTTGACTGAGGTAGACTCTTTAACACCTGTGTGATTTCTGGCAGGCCACATAACCCTCTAACTCTGTCTTCTGTGTAATGCAAGTGAAGTAATTTTTAATTCTTGCTGTGGTGTTAAGCCTGGCACATAAGTTATTCCGTTCTACGTTTGGGACAGGGTCTCATGTAGCCCATGGACTAGCAGCTATGTAGCATAGAATGACCTTGAATTCCTGACGTGTCTCCACCTCCTGAATTCTGGCGTTGCGATGTTCACCATCAAGCTTGGTTTACGCTTCTGGAAGCAGAACCCAGGGTTGCCTGCAGACTGAGCAATCCCTCTGCCAACTGAGCTAGATCCCAGTCCTGCTCTTTCCTATTCCAGGATCGCTCCCATTCCACTCCGCCCTAGTCAGTCACGTCAGGGCTCTTACGCATTACTCTCTGTTGCCTTTGCTCAGTGCAAGGTCAGAATAGGCTAGAAAGGTGGCTTAGCCGGTAAGCTGCTTGCCTGCAAAGTCCAAGGATCCAGGCTCAATTCCTCAGTACTCATGTAAGCCAGATGAACAAGGTGCCACATGTATCTGGAGTTTGCTTGCAATGGGTTGCGGCCCTGGCACACTCCTCCTCCCTTTCTCTCCCTCTCTCTGCCTCTTAATCTTTCTCAAATAAATAAATACAATAAAGATTTCTTTAAAAGAATGTATTTTTTTCTTGATTCCTCCCTCCCCTGTGCCATGTTATTGCTGATAATATTACCAAATACTTGAGCTAACAGAAAACCCATGCGGGCCTCGGAATGCTTCTCTCTATGTGACCGTCTTTAGTTACAACTGTTTTCCAGACTTTAATCTAGGAGGTCAACAATTAGCAGATATTTAAATGCCTACTTTGAGCTTAACCACTGAGCTATAAGAAAAGGAATAGGCAGACCTCGTTCCCGCTTCCTACTTTACCAGCTCAGGCATGCTTTCGATTTAGCTGCAATTAATAAATATTTTATCAGTGACCCAATGTATTTTATTACCTCTCTAGTCCTCTGGGGTTTTTCTGGACAGATTTCAGACCAGCTGATGTCATTGCTGGCTTTTGTGAATTGTATCAGGGATAGCTCTTGTATCCTTGGCCAGATATAGAAAATAGCAACTTGGAGCCAGAAAGCCTTTATTCAGACTTAATGAAATCAGCTGTCAGCAGCAGAAATTCACAACAGTGGTCCCCTTTCATTGAAAAGGAAGACAACTTAAATAATTCCCAGTAAGAACAAAAAATAACAGTCGGGCTGAAGAGATGGCTTAGTGGTTAAGGTGCTTGCCTGTGAAGCCTAAGGACCCAGGTTTGATTCCTCAGAACCCACATGAACCAGATGCATGTGGTGGCGCATGTATCTGGAGTTCATTTGCAGTGGCTGGAGGCCCTGGCCCATTTTCTGTCTCAATCTCTCTCATAAATAAATAGTAATTGCAAACATAGATCCTCTGGTGCATAACACATTAGATAAGATTCCTTCGTCTACAGAAAATAGACTATCATATTAAGCTTTGTCTTGAGGAAAGCTTACAGCTGTGTACTGGGCTTGACTGATCACCAGGACTATCTGTGACCTGAGGAAACGGGAAGCCTAGCCAAGCTGCAGATGTCCTTTGTGAAAGGGGAGTAATAATTCCTACCATCTTCACATGTATGCTTCCAGTATCCAGGGAAATAATGCTATGAAGAGACTTGGGAAGATGCCCAGTGTTATACCCATTCAAGCCCATGCATGTGTTAAGGTTCGGAAGTAGACAGGGGAAAAGATTAATGAGAAGTCATGTTCCCTTCTAGCACATTCCTGAGCTGGTGCCTTTGTAGATTACTTGCGAGCATTGTGAAGGGAGGGATGCCTAGCGTAAGTAATGCTAGCTGGGCTGGGGAGATGGCTCAGTGGGTAGTGCTTGCCATGCAAACATGAGGGCCTGAGTTCAGATCCCCAGTACCCACATACAAGCTTCGTGATGGTGCTTGTAATACCATCCCTGGGAAGGCAGAAACAGTAGATCCCCCAAGACCTGCTGGCTAGCTCGTCTAGCTGAATTGGTGAGTCCTGGGTTCAGGGAGGGATCTTGTATCAAAGAAACAGTAAAAGAGCCGAGCGTGGTGGCGCACGCCTCTAATCCCAGCCCTCGGGAGGCAGAGGAAGGAGGATCACCATGAGTTAGGGCCGCCCTGAGACAACATAGTGAATTTCAAGTCATCCTGGGCTAGACTGAGACCCTACCTCGAAAAAACAAAAACAAACAAACAAAAACGGTAAAAGAACTATTAAGGAAGGCATCCAACAGCAACCTCGAGCCTCCACAGGCATGTGCTCATATGCACATAGAGACATGCATGCACGTACACACACGCACACACACACACGCATCTAGAGGTTGTAGTTGCCTGCTTGTTGCTAGGACAAAACACCCAACCATAAGCAGCTGATGGAAGAAAAGGGTTGATTTTGGCTTTACAGCTTCGAGTGCAAGTTTCGTCATGGCAGGGAACGCATGCAGCGAGAAGGAAGCTGGCCACATTGTCACATCAACAGCAGAGAGGAAGAGAGAGCTGGCCAGCACTGGCAAGTGGAGCCGGGTTATGAAACCTCCAAGCCCAGTCCTGGTGACATAGCTCCTCCAGCAAAGCTTCACCCCCCAAGGACTTTGCTAGCTTGGGGATAAAGCAGGATCACACGCAAGGCTTAATCACAAACAGAGCTATGAGGGATGTTTTGCCTTCAAACCTCTACACCAGCTAACACGGATGTCGGTTGCAAGTCATACCATTGACTCTTTCACATACATTAGTTTATCTCATCCTCATGAATCCTTGACAAGGGTATGGTGGCTAACCTCATTGTATAGGTTAGAGGCAGACTCCGAGCCATCAAGTTACTAAGGCAGGCGTGAAATCTGTGGGTCACAGAACCAGAGTTTTCATTGGTCTGATGCCAGAGCCCATGACCTTTAACTGCCAGGCTACTCAGCCTTCCATCCGGGTCCTAGAGGAACTGGACTGTGGCTTCAGCAGTGTGGCTTTCTGGGCTATTTTGAGTGGGTCCATTCGCTCTCTACTCCAGCCCCCATTCCTCAGGAATTTGTCCTGTTCTCAGATGCAGCCTGTGGTTCCTCTCCTGTCTCTACCATTTTGGTCTGTCTGACCACCACTGGGTGCTGGAGGCTACATCTGTCTGGGTAACATTCGGTGTATGAAATAAACTCCCAGTGGGTACTGGTTCCCCTGTGAAATCCTTCCAGCTTTCACAGGGGTGAGTGGATAAGTTACGGGATGACTCTCTTCCATGCAGTCATTCGGGCCCCCACATGGAGAGTTGTCTTGCATCTTTTCCTTGGTATCTGAGGTTGTGTTGATTCCATTTGGTCAGAAGGAGGAAGGCGTTGGAGGGCAACTGGTGGGACATTCTCTGCCTCCCCTCTCATGGACTGCAGCTCCAGCCCTGAGCCCCTAAGTGGGAGGAGAGAGGTAGTTCCCAGCTGTCAGCTGGGGCTCAGTGGCTACCTCACACTGGTCATATTTCTCCCAAAGAGCTAGAAGTCCCCGTCTCAGGCACCAGGATTGCTCCTAGATAAGTTTTTATTGTGGCGTTTTTATTTCTGCTGCTGGGGGGGGGGGGCGTGGAGATGGCTCAGTGGGTAAGGGTGCTTGCTGCCTAAGCATTGAGGACCTGAGTTCAATCCCAAGCACCCACACCAAAACCTAGGTTTGGGGCTGGAGAGATGGCTTAGTGGTTAAAGCATTTGCCTGTGAAGCCCAGGGACTCATGTTCGACTCTCCAGGTCCCATGTAAGCCAGACACACAGGGAGATGCAAGTGTGCAAGGTCACATATGTGGCCAGCCTGTTGGGTTTGCCTCAACAGCACCACCACCACCCCTAGGCGTGGCTACATAGGCCTATGGCACTGGGGTGGGGTGGGAGGGTGGACAGGAGGGTCACCAGGGCTGGCTTGTCAACCAGTGGAGCCAAAAAAATAAATAAATAAAATGGGCTCCAGGCTTACGAGAGACTTTATCTCAGGAAATAAGGCAGAAGAAGGGTAAAGGAAGGCGTAGCTAAAAGGAAGGAAGGCGTAGCTAAAAGGAAGGAAGGCGTAGCTAAAAGGAAGGAAGGCGTAGCTAAAAGGAAGGAAGGCGTAGCTAAAAGGAAGGAAGGCGTAGCTAAAAGGAAGGAAGGCGTAGCTAAAAGGAAGGCGTAAAAGGAGGCCATCATGTCCCTATCTTTCTGTCTCTCATCCACACACACGCCCGTGTGCACACCTGCACACATGTGTACACTCACGCTATATAATAAACACTATATATATCCATACCTATAGTACACACACACGCCCCCCAAACTTTTTCCTCATTAGCTCCTTTAATTAGGTCCTCAGGGAGGCCATAGGAACTAAAGACTTGGAGGAAGGGTGGAGTTTTTTTGGTTTTGGTCCAGATATGCTTCTTGTCTCCCCCCCACCCGCTCACAGCCCCAATACTGCACAAAGCCATCACACACGACAGCCCGAGGGAACATATTTCTCTGTTCCAAGCCTATTCTCGACATCTAAAAGGTTTTGGCTTCACTGCCTGATCTCTCTTGTTGTTCCAGTATTATTTAATTTTGAAATGCACATACCATTTCTATGCAGTTACTGGACCTCAGGCAGACTGAAGTTGGATTAATCTCCACGGGTCCTTGGAAGAGGCTCCATCTGCTTATTAATATCAAGCCATAAAGCCCTTCCTGCCCGATGGCTGGAAGGTTGATGGTGAAGACGTTTATGACGACTCCACGCCCGGCCTACCCCTTGCACCACATATGTATGCAACCATTCTCGTGGACCTGAGGTTTATTAGTACTCTGCTTATTAAATTAGCTGTATATTTTAGGGCAGTTTTAGGATCCCAGAAGAACGGAGCTCTAGGTACAGAGAGTTCCCATTAAGCTTCTGCTCCCAGCACAACCCAATTCCTTCCATTATCAAGATCTTCCATTAGAGAGGTGCATCGGCTTCAGTGATGGACCCACCTCCAATGGGAGGCCATTACCACCCAGAGCCCGTACTCGACTCACTCTTGAGGGTGTATATTCCATGGATTTGGCCAAATTTAGAGTAACATTTGTCTATTTACTATTATATCAGTGGACTCATGGCTTTAAAACATCCTTACAAATAACCTGTTCATCCCTTCCTGCTAACTACTGCAAACCACTGGTGACTTTTTTTTTTTTTTTACTGATTCCATAATTTTCAAGACTAATGATTGTCATATGGTTAGAACCACATAATATGTTGCCTTTTTATATGGGATTGTCAAGTTACTAGTAAACATGAAAGTTTTTTCTCTTTCCATTGGTTGACAGCTCATTTCTGTTTAGTGCTGAATAACATTTCATTGTTGTTGTTGTTGTTGTTTTTATTTGATATAGCCTGTGTTCTGGATCCGTGGCCATCCTAGTAAGTGTGTGGTGGTATCATTTTTAATTTGCATTTCTCTGACATGATGGGGAATGTCTTTTCATGTACGTCTTTTAAGGGGTGTCTGTTTAGACTCTTGGTCTATTTTTAGTTTTTTTTATCAAGTTTTAAATTATTTTGCATATTTTTCATGATTTTCTACCAGTCTGTGGATTCTCTTTATCAGTCTGTTGGCAATGTATTTCACAAAGCAGAATATTTTTCTGCTAATGAAGTCAAGCTTATTGATTCTTTTAAAAAATATTTTTATTTATTCGAGAGAGTGAGAGACACAGACAGTGAGATGAGAGAGAGAGAGAGAAGTAAGTATGGGCACACCAGGGCCTCCTGCTACTGCAAACAAACTCTAGCTGTATGTGCCACTTTGCGCATCTGGCTTTACATGGGTGCCGGAGAACCGAACCTGGGCTGTTGGGCTTTGAATGTGAGTGTCTTTAGCCTGAGTCATCTGCCTGGCCTATCAGCTCTATCTCTTTCATGGATGGTATGAAATCCAAAACATCTTCACCAATCTTAGGACACCAGGTTTTCAACTATGTTGTCATTTTGAGTGAGTTTTTGTGGCTGTGTCCACACTTGCTTTTTCTGTGTCTGAATGTCCGTTGTTCCAGTAGCATTTGTTGAAAAGTCACCATTTTCTCCATTATATTGTTTGCTTTTTTTTTTTAATCCAAAACCAGTTCAGCGTGTGCATGTGCATGCCTGTGCGTGTGTATTTGTGTGTTTCTGGGTTCACTATTCTGTTGCACTGACTGTGTTAGCACCGTACCGTCCCGTTTGCCTTTAGCTTTAAAGAAATCTTGGAGGCAGGTGATACCCTCTCCCATCCTTGTTCTTCTCTTTTAATGCTATGTTGGGTGCTTTGCCTTTCAATACAAACTTCAGCATCCATTGTCAATATCCATGAAATAACTTACTTGGATTTGAATGTGGATTACATGAGTGTGTATAGAACAAGAGATGGCTTAGCGGTTAAGCGCTTGCCTGTGAAGCCTGAGGACCCTGGTTCGAGGCTCGGTTCCCCAGGACCCACGTTAGCCAGATGCACAAGGGGGCGCACGCGTCTGGAGTTCGTTTGCAGTGGCTGGAGGCCCTGGCGCGCCCATTCTCTCTCTCTGTCTATTTGCCTCTCTCTGTCTCTCTGTCACTCTCAAATAAATAAATAAAAATGAACAAAAAAATTTAAAAAAAGAACAAGATAGGGACCAACCTCTTGATAATGGTATCTTCCTATCCATGAAAGTAGACATTTGATCCATTTAGCTCCCCTTTGATGTCTCTTGTCAGAGTTTTGCAGTCTACCTTATAGATTTTGTGCACATTTCATCTTTTTTATTTTTTTATTTTATTTTTTTTTTGAGATAGAGTTTCACTCTAGCCCAGGCTAACCTGGAATTCACTATGTAGTCTCAGGGTGGCCTCGAACTCATGATGATCCTCCTACCTCTGCCTCCCAAGTGCTGGGGTTAAAGGCATGCACCACCACACCCAGCCACACATTTCATCTTTTATGAGGAGAAATCCATTAAGCTAAATATTGATGTTACGTATTTCATTTGGGGGTGTGCAAATATAAATGCTACCGTTTAATTACAGTTTTAAAAATTATTTTTATTTATTTGAGAGAGAATGAGAGAGAGAATAGGAATGCCAGGGCCTCTAGCCAGTGCAAATGAACTCCAGACGCATGTGCATCCAGCTTTACATGGGTACTGGGGAGTCAAACCTGGGTCCTTAGGCTTCACAGGTAAGTGTAACTGCTATGCTATCTCTCCAGCCCTAATTTCAGTTTTAAAGTGTTATTAGTATATAGGAAAGTTATTGGCTTTTGTATATTAACCTTATATCCTAAAAACTTAACACTTTTTTTTATTAGTCATAATGGTTAAAGACAGTTTTATTTTCTTCCCCCAACCTGTGTGCCTTTAATTTTCCTTCCTTATTTTATTAGTTAGGACTTTCAATATGATGTTGAAAATCAATGGTAAGAGGGGCAATTCTTGCCTTGTTCCTGAACTTAATGGGACATATAATTTCTCATCACTAGACTATGCTGTTAGCTATAGGTTTAATGTGGGTATTCTTTCTTGGCATGTATATGTGTATGGTGTGTCTGTGTATGCACATGGATGTGTATTTGTGTATGTGCATGTGGAAGTCAAAGGTATTTGTCAGGGGCCTTCGATAGTCACTTGCCACCTTATTCTTTGGGACAAGATCTCTCACTGAACCTAGAACTCATTGGTTTGTCTAGACCAGCTAGCCAGTGGACCCAGGGGATCTGTCTTTCCCTCCACAGTGCTGGGATTACAGGTGTGTGCCACCTTGCCTGGCAATTTTACATGGGTGCTAGAAATAGAACTCAGCCCTTACCAGCATGGCAAGCACTGTCCCCATTGCCCAAATATAGATATTCTTTATCAAATTGAGACTGATTCCTCTATTGCTAGTTTAAGAATGTGTTTTTTTTTTAAATTATGAATGAGTATTAGATTCTGTCAAATGCTTTTTATGCCTCCACTGGTAGGTTTTAGGGCCCTTTAACCTGTTGTGATGGATTATATGAATTAGTTTTCAAATGTTGAGCCACATTTACATATTTGTGAGAAATCCCAAATTGCTACTGTGTAATTCTTTTATGTGATGTTGGGTTTAGTTTACCAATTTTGTTGAAGATTTTATATCTGTGCATAAAATATTGATGTGCAGTTTTCTTAGAATGTGTTTGATGTGCTGGGAGGGTGATGTTGGTCTCAGTATATTGGGAACTATTTGCTTCTACCTCCTGAGAGAGATTACAGAGAATTTGTATACTTTCTTTCTAAAATGGTTTGATGGAACTCACCAGTAAACATATCTGGCTCTGGCATTTTCTTTTATTTAACATTTACCTATTCATTTGGGATAGAGAGAGAGGAGCAGATAGAGAGAGAATGTGCATGCCAGGGCCTCTAGCCCCTGCAAATGCCACCTTGTGTATCTGGTTTTATGTAGGTACTGGGGAATTGAACTTGAGTCCTTAGGCTTTGCAGGCAAGAGCTTGAACTGCTGAGCCATCTCTCCAGCCCCCAAACTTGTTTTTTTAAAAATTTTTTTTTATTTATTTATCTATTTGACAGAGAAAGAGAGAGAGAGAATGGGTTGCCAGGGTCTCCAACCACTGCAGAGGAACTCCAGACACGTGTACCCCGTTGTGGATCTAGCTAACATGGGTCCGGTGGGGGGGTTAAAACCTGGGTCCTTTGGCTTTGCAGGCGAATGCCTTAACCGCCAAGCCATCCCTCCAGCCCCCCACAGTTTTTTTTAAATGGATTAATTATTGGCTTAATTTCCTTAATAGATATACACCTGTTCAGATTAGTTATTTCTCCTTGTGTGAGTTTTGGAAAAATTATGTCTTTCATGAAATTGGCCTAATTGATCTGGGTTACCACATTTGTGGGCACAGGGTGTTCACAATACAGTCTGCAAACCTTCAATGTCCCTGAGATATATAATGACATACCCTGTTTTGATTCTGAAGTTCACAAGTTAGAAGTGTATTATCAGGTTTATTATTTTCCCCTGCAAAGAATCTGCTTTTGGCTTTGTTGAATTTTTTTTCTATTGATTCTTGGTTTTAATTCCATTGTTTTTTTTTTCTTTTTCCATAACGTGTGTTGCATGTGTGAGTAGCATATGTGTTCGTGTGCTCAACAGATGTGTGCCGCCCATGTGCACATGTATGGAGGCCAGAGGAAAACTTCTTTTCTATTACTCTTCCACATTATTTCCTTGAGAGGAAGTATCTAGCCGAACCTGGAGCTCTCCATTTCTTAGTCAAATGGCTGACCGGTGATCCCCAGCCATTCTCCCGTCTCTATTCCCCTCATCGTGGTGTTTAGGGGCATGCATGGCCACCCTAGGGTTTTTAACTGGGTGCTAGGGATTGAACTCGAGCAGAAAGCACTCTTATCTCTGAGCCATCTCCTCAGGCTCCTGATTTCTTCTCTAATCTTTTAATATTTAATTGTTATTGTTTCTGATAGTAGAAGCTTAGATCATTAATTTTCATGTCTTTCAGTTTTTCTACTATTTGCATTCACTGTTAAGAATTTCTGTCTAAATACTGTTTTTGCATCTTACAAATCTTTGTGTTTCAATGGGCTAGAGAGATGGCTCAGTAGTTAAGACACTTGTCTGCAAAGCTAAAGAGCCCAGGTTTGATTCCCCAGTACCCACATAAAGTCAGGTGCAAAAGGTGGCATGTGTGTCTGGTATTTGCAGTGGCTAGAGTCCCCTGGCATGCCCATTCTCTTTCTCCTTCATAAATAAATACTTTTAAAAAGATGCTTCCATTTTCATTTAGTTCAAATTATTTTCCCATAATATTTAGTCTTGGATCCATGTATTATTTGGAAGTGTACTTTGTGAAGTTATAAAATTTTTAATGTCTGTAGTTAATATAGCTACTCCTAACTTTATCTTGACTAGTATTAGCATGACACATCATTGTTTTTAATCTAGAATGAGTATGTCCATATTTGAGGGGGTTATTTGAATCTTCTTTTGTTCCACTTTGACAGTCTTTGTCTTTTTGTTGGGATATCTAGAACAGCTCTTCAAAGAGATTATTAATAATTCTACATTTATTGTCTACCATATTTGTTACTGATTTCTTTTTGATGCCTTTGGTACTTCTTCCTGTCTTTGTCTCCTTTCTTGCCTTTTCTTGTTTTTAAAAAATAACATCGGGGCTGTGGAGAGACCACTTAGTGGTTAAGGTACTTTCCTGGTAAGAAAAAGGACCCAGGTTCAATTTCCCAGTACCCACATAAGCCAAGTACGCAAGGTGGTGCATGTGTCTGGAGTTTGTTTGCAGTGGCTAGAGGCCCTGACATGCCCATTCTCTCCCACCCACCCACCCCCTTCTCATTCTCTATCTGCCTCTTTCTCTCTCTCAAGTAAATAAATATTTTTAAAAATAACATGGGGCTGAGCAGATGGCTCAGTTGTTATGTGCTTGCTTGTAAAGCCTGCAAGCCTGGGCTGAATTCTACAGTACCTGTGTAAAGCTGGATGTACAGGAGATACTGGCATGTCCATTCTTTCTCCCCCTCTCCTTCTTTCTGCCAAATAAATATCTTAAAAACCATTTATTTATATGTGTGTGTGTGTGTACCAGGGGTTCTTACCACTGCAAATGAATGTCAGATGCTTTATTCTACCTTTTGCATATGTCTTTATATTGGTGCTGGAAAATTGAACCTAGGACAGCAGGCTTCGTAATCAAGTGTCTTTAACTACCAAGCAATTTCTCCAGCCCCACATTTTCCAGTTTTAATTGAACGCTTTATTATTGCATTTCTCTCTTTAGCATGACTCTTGTACCTTTCCTTTAACTTTTTTTAGTGGTTGCCCTAAAGTTTGCAGTATATATTTACAATAAACCCAAATAACCTTAAAATAACACTGTGCTGCTTCATGAGTGATGAAATACCTTATTAGAAAATAATCCCGATTCCTCCCTACGCCCATTTTAACACTGCTGCCATTCATTTTACGTGTGCCCAACTATACATAAAAAATGTCTAAGCAAAGCCAGGCGTGGTGGCACATGCCTTTAATCCCAGCACTCATGAGGCAGAGGTAGGAGGAGTTCTGAGAGTTCAAGGCCACCCTGAGACTATGTAGTGAATTCCAGGTCAGCCTGAGATAGAGTGGGACCCTACCTCAAACAAATAAACAAACAAAGTCTAAGCAAAGCCAGACATGATGGCACATGCCTTTAATCTCAGCACTTGGGAGGCAGGGGTAGGAGGATTGCTGTGAGTTCAAGGCCACCCTAACACTACATAGTGAATTCCAGGTCAGCCTGGGCTAGAGCAAAACCCTACCTCAAAAAAAAAAAAAAAAAAAAAAAAGTCCAAGCATATGTAATTAGATGTATTATTCAACTTTCAGTTATTCCTTCTCCAGTGCTCTTCTTTCTTTTGTTAGAATATTACTTATTTATTTCTTATTTGAGTGGCAGGGCCTCCAGCCACTGAACAAACTCCAGACGTGTGTGTGCATCTGGCTTACATGGGTTCTGGAGAATCAAACCTGGGTTTTTTTTTTTTTTAGTTTTCACAGGCAAGTGCCTTAATGGCTGAACCATTTCTCCAACCCCTCTTTCTTTCTTTATGTAGATCTGGACTATTACCCATTTCTGTATGTCATGAGCATCAAGAATCCTAAATTCAATGCGTTATTTATAACCCTCACATTGTACATTAGATCTCTAGACTTGCTCATTTTTCATACGTGTAATTTTATATTCTTCTACTTGTATGTTCCAATTTCCTCTTCTCCCTTAGTAATCATCATTTTTTCTATTTCTGTATATTCTCTTTTTTTCTGTTTTAGGATTCTGCATATAAACGAGACCATACAGTATGTTTCTCTCTGCATCTGGATTACTTTGCTTATGTATAATGTCTTTCAGGCTCATTCTTGTTTTGGCAAATAAGAGGCTCTCCTCTTTTTTAAAGGATGGCTAATATTACGTTATATATAATATTATATACAAACATATCACACTTTGTTTTTATCTTTCCATCCATCGACAGACCCCATATCAGATATTGGAATAATGCTGCAATACGCATGAGGTTGAGGACACCATGGGCCTTGCTATAGCCCAGGCTGACATGGAATTCACTATGTAGTCTCAGGGTGGACTTGAACTCACAGCTTACCTAGTGCTGGGACTTAGAGGCATGTGCCACCACGCCCAGCTGAAGATTCTATTTTTGCAAGGTGCTGATCTCATTTCCTTTGGGGATCTTCTTAGGAGAGGCATTGCTGGGCAGAATGTCAATTCTTTGCATGGTGGCTGCACCAATCTACATTCCCACCACCAGCGTTAAAGGGTTGCCCTTTGACCCCTCCCCACACTGCCATTTCTCATCATTTTGAGTCATCCTAACAGGTGTGAGGTAGCAGGTTAGTATGACTCTGGTTTGCATGTCGCTGAAGACGAGTGAGACTGAGCACCATTTTTCATACTCTCGCTCGCCATTTTCTGTTATTCGGAGAAATTTCTATTCAAGTGTTCAGGTCATCTTTTGACTCATTTTATACCCAAGTTATCTTTTTGCTATTATGGCTTTATGTCTTGAGGTGGTCAAATCTTGAGTAGTGTGACCTTTTAAAATATATATTGGGCTGGGGAAATGGCTTAGTGGTTAAGGCATTTGCCTATAAAGCCCCAGGACCCACGTAAGCCAAATACCAAAGGGGGCGCATGTGTCTGGAGTTCATTTGCAGTGACTGGAAGCCCTGGCACGCCCATTCTCTTTCTCTCTGCCTCTTCCTCTCTCTCTCAAATAAGTAAATGAAAAATATTTAAAAAATAAAATTTAAAAATGTGGGTTTTTTAGTGGCAAGCCCAACAGACTGACCTTTTTCTTTTGCAAGAGCGAGTGAGTGAGTGAGGGTGTGTATGTGAGAGAGAGAGAGAGAGAGAGAGAAATTGGCACACCAGGGCCTTCAGCCACTGCCATTGAACTCTACACGTGTGTGCCACCTCGTATCATGTGTGACCTTGCATGTTTTGTGCATTTTGTGCGTCTGGCTTATGTGGGATCTGGAGAGTCAAACATGGGTCCTAAGGCTTTGCAGGCAAGTGCCTTAACAGCCAAGCCACTCTCCAGCCCTAAAATCTTATGTTAACACATTCTCAGATATATAGTTGACAAGTGTTTTCTCAATCTATAAGCTGCCCTTCTCTGTGTGTTACTGTTCCTTTGTGCTCTTCCTGCTTTTGTGGCTTGTAAGACATTAGATGTAATTTTCATCTTTGCTCCTCTGTGAGAGTTTTTGTCCTTTGGTTTTTTTTTGTTTTTTTTTTTTTCCAGGATATCTTCTTTATCTTTAATTTTCTATAGATTGAAAAATAACATGCTCAGTGTAATGTTTTTGGCAATTATTCTGCTTAGGGGTTCCCTGAGGTTCCTGTATCTGCTACTTAATAGCTACCATTAATCTGGGGGAAATTATCAGCCATTACTTCAGGTATTTCTTCTGTCTCTTTTCTTCTAGTATTTTCATTATACATTTTGTAGTCTTACAGTTCTCAGATATTTTTTTTCTTTTTTTTAAACTTACTTTTTTTAAAATTTAATTAATTTATTTATTTGAGAGTGACAGACACAGAGAGAAAGACAGATAGAAGGAGAGAGAGAGAATGGGCGCACCAGGGCTTCCAGCCTCTGCAAACGAACTCCAGACACGTGCGCCCCCTTGTGCATCTGGCTAACGTGGGACCTGGGGAACCGAGCCTCGAACCAGGGTCCTTAGGCTTCATAGGCAAGCGCTTAACCGCTAAGCCATCTCTCCAGCCCACAGATATTTTATTCTGTTTTTTTTTTTTTTTTCCTCTAGTCATTTTTGTCTGTCAGTCTGGGAGGCTTCCACTAAGATGACCTCAGAGATTCTTTCCTCTTCCCAGTTCAGGGTGCCAATGTGCCCACCCAAGGCATCCTCCACTTCTGATGCGGTGTTTAGGGTCTTAGTCACTGCCTTCTCTTTCAGTGTTGGAATTTCCATCTCTCTGCTGGCATTGCTTATCCTCACTTGACCAACATCTATTGTATCCATTAAAAACCCCTAGAATCTATACTAAGAATATTTTGCTTATTTTTGTGAGAGAGCGTATAGGTGTGCCAGGGCCTCTTGCTGCTGCAAACAAACTCCAGACACACATGTCCCAGTGTGTACCTGGCTTTATGTATGTGCTGGGAAATTGGACCTCAGCCAGTGGGGTTTTCAAGTAAGTGCCTTTAACTGCTGAGCCATCTCTCCAACCCATAAAACCCTTAGAATCTTAACATGTTTCTAATTCCTAGGCTGATGACCCCAACATTCCTGCCATGGCTGGGTGTGTTTCTGATAACTACTGATTCTCGTAAAACTGTGGTTTTTGCCTTTTAGTTATGTCTTATAACCTTTTCCTTTTACATGTGTGTAGATGTGTGTGTGTATGTGTGCAGTGCATGTACATACATGTACATTGGGAGGTAAGGGGAGAACCTCAGGCGATGTTCCCTAGATACTCTATCCACTTCTTTTATTATTATTATTTTATTCATTTATTTTGTTTCTTTTGAGGTAGGGTCTCACTCCAGCTCAGACTGACCTGGAATTCACTATGTAGTCTCAGGGTGGCCTCAAACTCACCACGATCCTCCTACCTCTGCATCCCAAGTGCTGGGATTCAAGGTGTGCACCACCATGCCCAGCTTATTATTTTATTTTTTGAGAGAAAGAGAGGAAGAGAGAGGGGGAGGGGGAAGGAGAGGGGAAAAATGGGCATGCCAGGGCCTTCTAGCCACTGTGAACAAACTCAGACATGTGCCCCCTGTGTGCATGTGTGACATTGTGTGCTTGCATCGCTATGTGTCTGGCTATGCGGGACCTAGAGATTCGAACATGCATTCTTAGGCTTTGCAGGCAAGTGCCTTAACCACTAAACCATCTCTCCAGCCCATCTACTTTTTTTTTTTTTTTTTTTTTGAGACAGGGTCTTTCATCGGTCTGGAGCTAGACTGGCTAGCAAGCAAGTCCTGGGGACTCAACTTGTCTCTGCCTCTTGTAATCTTTTCTTGATAGCTGGATATTATATGTTGGGTAAAAAGAATTGCCCCAAATAAGCCTTAAGTAGTATGATGGTAAGAGGTGGTGGTAGAGGGGTGTTTTGTTATCCTACGATTATCTGTTAGCCTTGTAGTAAGGCCGAGACTCTGCATTGTGGCTTTCATCTGTATTTTACCTCTTCTGGCCTCCCTCTGGGGGACTGGCTGGCTGGAGTGGGAAGGCAAGTCTTTGCTTGCTCCATGTGGAAGGCTAGAAAGGGCTGGGATTGTTTCTCCTCCAGGGAGATTAGGTTCTGGCAAACTCCAGAAATTCAGCTCTGGTTTCTTCAGAAGGGTAGGCCTGGCTAAGAAAAGGAAAATGTTCTTTTTATCAATCAGTATCCTGAGTTTTGTTGTTTCAAATCTTAATTTTCCTTAATCTTATCTTTATCTTTGTTTTTTTTTTATCTTTCATGTTATCTATTGCGCTGATTTATGATCTAATTTTTTAGTATTTGTATCTCCTTTGAGTTGATTCCAGGTTTCTAACTTGTAAGTTGGACAGTTAATGTCTAGTGAATTTGCATTGCTGAAATGCCAGTGCCCCGAACGTCATGGGGTTGATCCTAAAAGACTTGAGTGGCGTTTGACCCAGAAAGGATCAGTGGTCAAGACCCCTTTGTTTGCTGGTGGTGTTTGTCCTTCCAGTTCCCCAGGGATAGGTGGTTATGGGGGGGGGGGGATTTTCCTCTAAGAGACAGTTTCAAAACACATGCTCAGGGTTCCAGTGCACTCTCGGCTCCAGTCATTGGCACAGTCTGTGTGCTGTTATTACTACCAGATAGGGCCTGGGTTTTTACATGTGGCTTTTAAAAATATATGATCACAGATATTATAGACTAGGTCCTTTGTACTTGACCAAGCACCTCCTCAATATAGAAGTGTTTATCACACAAAGTGACAAAGCCCTGCATGATCACCCTGTGAAGATTCCTTTTGTGAGTCTATAAAATGCAATCGGAGAGAAATGTGACATTGACATTTACAGCTTTGTAGCTCGTTGGCTCCAAGAATGTGCTTTGTTTTCCATGCCGTCATGGGTTTCATATTCACTGGTCCCTGCTGTGTGCCAAGGACTCATTCCGTAGCACTTTAACATGGATCAATATCTTACTTTGAGTATTTCCCTTTTCATCTATTAAAAAAGGTTTATTTGAGAGAGAGAGGGAGATAAAGAGAATGGGCATGCCAGGGCCTCTAGCCACTACATACAAACTCCAAATACATGTACCACCTCGTGCATCTATCTGGCTTATGTGGGTACTGGGGAATTGAACCTGGGTCCTTAAGCTTCACATGGCAAATGCATTAACACTAAACCATCTCTCCAGCTCCCTTTTACCTTTTAAGATAAGTAGAAGGAAGCAGTAAAGCACGGAGGACTAAAGATGGTTGAGGAAGGAGCCATCGGCCTTTAACACTGTGGCAAAGACCCAGTTGCTTCTAGCAGTGAAACAGCTGATTATTTTATTTCTGACAAGAAAGAAGATCAGTACCTAGAACTGATGTATCCTGTGTCCCTTGTTTCAAAGGAAAGAAATGACATTTATCTTAATTGTACTGAAGTCTTATTTGTATCCCTTCCGGGCTTTAAATATCTTTTTTTTCTTTTTTTCCTCACAGACATGCCCTGGATTGTGAATTGGCTTGTATGAGACAGAAGTCTCCCCAGGACCCCTGGTTTCTAACAACCTCGGGAGAATAGGGGCTGCAGCCGAAACCCGGGTGGCTGTGTTGCTTTGGCAGCTGTGCCTTAAATTAGAACCATTCTACTTCCCAACACAAATAGTAACAGACCCATATTTTCTTTAAAAACTATTTCATTAAAGCCGGGTGTGGTAGCACACGCCTTTAATCCCAGAGCTTGGGAGGCAGATGTAGGAGGATCGTTGTGAGTTTGAAGCCACCCTGAGACTCCATAGTAAATTCCAGGTCACCCTGAGCTAGAGCAAAACCCTACCTCAAGCCCACCCCCCCACACCAAAAAAAATTTTTTTTATTACATGGATCTTCAAAAAGAGATGCATGGACCCCAGCTTGCTTGATTCAGAGTGGAATGGAATGCCATGCAGTTCAGATTATGGCAGCCTGTAGTTCTTGTGCTGTGAGGGAAAATCAACGTAAAGATGATATGCGGCAAAGGGGCGATTGCTCGGTGGTTAAAGGCACCATTGCTCTGTAAGCCTGCCCATGTGAGTTCAAGCCCCAGAACCTACTGAAATCCAGATCCAAAGGTGCCTGTAACTCCAATGTACCTATGGCAATGGGGGAGGCAAAGCCAGGAGAATCTAGAAAGTCAAAGGCCAGCTAGACTGGTCTTCGCAGCCAGCAACAAAACAAAGGTGATCCTATCTCAAGATGTAGGATAGGTTCCACACCCACAGGATGTGTTCTGGTCACCACAAGCAGACCATAGCATGTGTGTGTCCATGAACACATACGTACACACATACACATTTAATTTTAAAATGGAGTGTGCTGTGAGCCTGGATCTTATGTTGGTTAGGCATCATTGCTTACAATTCACATGTGAGCAAATCCTGGTTGCGTCTGGTAGAAGAACAGCAGGCACGTTATAGACACTTCATCCATGTTTTGATATAATAAAGAAATAAACCTTGTCCTTGCCTCCCAAGCTCTAATGTGGAGGGTATTTTCTCTACCACAACCTCTTCTCCACACACACACAAAGTAGGGCACATAAGTCCCAAGGGAACCTTTCCCTGGCCTTCAACGTTGTAGAGCCTGACAGTATAACACACTTTGGATTCCAGTTAAAGGCTGGAAAAAAAAATAGTTGCACGTAATGCTACTCTGGACATCTTAACTGTTAATGACGAGTGGTCTCAGCGATCTTCATAGAGGAATTTCCAGTTCTGCGTGCTCCTTTGGCTTTTTTTGTTTGTCTGTGTGTTTCTTTCTTGAGGCAGGGTCTCCCTCTAGCTCAGGCTGACCTGGAATTCACTAGGTAGTCTCAGGGTGGCCTTGAACTCATGGCGATCCTCCTACCTCTGCCTCCCGAGTGCTGGGATTAAAGGAGTGCGCCACCACACCAGGCTCTGTGTGCTCCTTTGGGACTGCTGTGATCTCTCTTAGTCCTTCTCTGTAAAGATGTCTAACCTTGCTCAGTACTCCTTTCCTCCCTTCCTGATTGCTGACATCATTGATATCGATCCTATGCACTCATTGTAAAACCGTCTCTCTTGTCTCTCCTAACTCCAGAAGACTGCACTAATGAATCAAGTTCATCCTATAAACAGAAAATGAAGAAAATATTATGAAGCCCTGGTTTTAAAAAGTTTATAAACATCTGCCAACATCTCCTAGTACTTAAAGACAGAAAATAAAGAAGTCGTTGGTTGATGACATTGAGGTTGGGGGTTTCTAATGACAAGTTTAGGAGTTAGCTGTGCCTCCTTGGTGGCTTACTTAACCCATGTGGACATTCACCTGTGATATACTTCTCCTTTAGAAATCTGTGTCTTTGTCTGCAAAATGAGAATGATAACTGCACCTTCTACTAAGGCTGCTAGTGTAAACAAAACAAATGTAGAATTATCAGAGTGAGTTATGGAACTTAGTAGAAAGTTCAACACATGATAGAACTTGTTTGGTAGTCTTACGCATGGTAATAGAAAAAAAAAAGTACATGATTTAGGCATTCTATTTCAGGACTTAGGTCCTTTAGAATGAAGGGATAAAACTACAAATAACCTCTCAGAAGCCCCTTTTCAGCTCAACAATTGCCACTTAAGTAGGACTGACTTATAGATCTAAGCGTGTGTCTGTTGTGATGGACCAGAACAATGGAATGGCTGAAGAAATAGGGAATGCAGCCATGTTAAAGGTATCTTTCCTGAAGAAGTGAAATATTAAGCTCGAGGGGGTGAATGTGAAATGGAGGGAGGTGGTCATAGATGGTACACAGATACACATCTGAGCAGCAAGTAAGCTATTAGTTGATGGATAAAAGAAAATGAACCAACTCACTTGATTTTTGTGGAAAAATGGTGGAATAAGCCTTCATCTGATTTGTTTTAATATTTATTTCTAATATCATTATTTAATTCCATGAAATGAGCTGGCTGAACTGAATCTGCAAGACCCTTGCTTCGTGGGGTTCTAGGTGATGGACACAAACTGAGCCCCTTGTTCTAAGGAACAAGACTTTTCATGTTCCACCTAAAACTACTCAAGTTGTGTGTGTGTGTGTCTTCTCTCAAATTTCAAACTAAAGGGAACACATTGCCTTTCTAACTAGGGAGGCAGAGGGGGCTTGCGGGGACTTTTGACCGCATCTAGAAATGCTACTGGCTCAAAAAGCAAGCGTAGCTATGTGTTCACAATGGTGAGATTGTTTTAGAAGTCTTAGACCAACTGTGTCCAGCTGTGAGCTCAATAATGACAACCAGTAGACAGAGGCTGCACAAGGGCTCAGGGGCCACGACTAATGCGAATGCACAATGCGGCTGGCACTGGATCACATCTGGCTACCATCACCCGCTATTCAACCTCTCGGATTCCCAGAGGGTCTGAGGACCAGGAGAAACTCATTTTCGTCAGAGGCACCTCACAGATGAGAATGTTAGTAAACCTTAGGCCTCCCTCATCCCTCGGCACACCTAGTTTCTTAAATAGTTTTGTGTGTTCTTATATGCATCCTGATATGCAGAACATCCACAACAATCTTACATGTTTTTATTTTTGCCTTTTCAGCTTCCAAGTTGGAGAGTTTTCAGGTCATAACATGAAAATGTTGCTGATTTTCTTCCTTGTAACAATTTGTTCCCATATTTGTGCGAACCAAGATTCTGGTAAGGAAAAAAAATGAAAAGAATTCTGCTCCATGATTTTTATTATACTCAGTAGATAGTGAATGAGTTTGACCTATTTACATGTGAAGAGCTTTGATTGATTTTTGTTTTAATTTTGATGGTAGTGAGGAGGGAGAGGAGGTAAGTATTTTGAGGTCACCCTGTGTTCCTTTGAAAATCCTAGGTCTTATTTCTTGTTCCTGATAAAAGATATGAAGGCTGTCATTCTGTTCTTAGTTTCAGTCCACTTTGAGACTCCTGGGAGGTTACATGAAAATTTTGTTGTTGTTAGGTTCAGATCTGGAAAATTCAAATGCCTCTTTTTAATTGATTTGTTCCAAAAGATTGTCTTGATTAAGGGTCTCGTTTTGTTCCAACTGCAATTGTCTGCTTACTGTAAAAGGAAAAGCATGCTAGTATTTGCCCTGGTGAGCAAGTTCCTGTCTGTCTACTGTCAGCCAGTGTGGCCAGCAACTCAGGTCCAGTGGAATTAAGGTCACACCATCCTTCGCCACTCCTCTCCCACGGCTTAAGTAATAGGTGCTTGTTGCTGATCCGTTCATGTCCAGGACCACCTACATTGGCCTTTATAGCTTCCTCAAAGACTTTGACCTTTGAAACAAGTTTTGTGAAGAGAGAAACTAGACTTTGCCCTAAAAACACCACCCTTTGATGTCCCCCTGAGCCTTAAGCTTTTTAAGGAGAGGTGGGTTTTCGCCAGTAATTTCATGGTTTAGATAAAATGAAGGACCTGGATTTTCATTGCTGTTTAGCTGTCTTTTCCTACAGAAGATATAGGTGCCTTAGTGATGAATACAGTTGTCAGTGATGGTCACACGTACATTCATCCTGAGCACGGCTCTCCTGACAGATGGTGCTGACTGGCTGTCAGCCTGTGTGTGTGGTTGTTGGCAGTCTCAGGTTGGTGGGAATGAAGTCATTTACAAGATAAGGAAGAAGCCATGGTATGGTGGTGCATACCTTTAATCTTATCACTGGGGAAGCAGAGGTAGGAGGATTGCTGTGAGTTCGAGTCCACCCTAAAATGACACAGTGAATTCTGGGTCAGCCTGGGCTAAAGTGAGACCCTACCTCAAAAAACAAACAAAACCAGCAAGGACCAGTTTATCTACATTGCTTTGATCAGATGCTCCAGACCCTACCAACTGCAGAAAAAAAAAAAAAACCCAAAAAAAAAACCATAGAAGCTATTTCAATTCGACTAGAATTTAATCCAGTAACCACTTTCAACCTCATTCTGATAACCTCAGAGTGAGGATGTGGCCTTGCTATTTTCTAATTGAATCTACTAATTTTAGACTAGAAGAAACTGAAACCCAAGTGTATTAGATGTCTTGAAAGAGATCAAATTAGCTGGTGACAAAGTCAGGCCTTTCAAGACTTAACTGCACTGTATTTTCTCAGCCATAACACATGCACGTGCATGCACATACAAATGCACGCTTATTTCTGTATCTTCTATGGACAAGAAGTTGGGCTTGTGCTAAATAAATATTGTGAGTCCAGACAAGCAGATCACCTCTAAATATCACTAGTGTTTGAACCCTGTGATTCTGTCACATAAACATACATAACTCTAAAGCTGTGCATGGTGGGACATGCAATCCCAGGACTCAGAAGGTAGAGGCAGGAGGATCGGTTTAGCCTTGGTTATATGAGACCATGTCTCAATATATATACATACATATACATGTATATATATATATACACACACACATATTGAATTTTGCATTGAGAAAGTTCATCAAGGATGTGTGTTTCTATATATAATATATTTTGATGGAAATTAAAACAGTAATTCCCAGGTTAATGCTTTTGCCAACAAGGCCAAAGGACCCAGGTTGGATTTCCCCAGTGCCAACATGTAAAGCCAGATGCACAAGGTCATACATATGTCTGGAGTTCATTTACAGAGGCTAGAGTCCTTCATGCACCCATTTTCCCTCTCTCTCTCTCTCCTCTCCCTCTCAAATAAATAAAATATTAAAACTATAATTCCCTTTCTCACCTAAAATATTTTGGAGCCATTGGATTTTGCATATGTGAGAATAAATTTACCAGTTATAATGCTACTTATGACTCACCAAAATATTGTAAATAACTTCACAATAGATTAAGTCAATTCCATATTTTTGTGATTTGTCTAGGCCTTTTTAAAAATTTTATAAATTCAACACTTAAAATTCATAGGTTAATTAGATATCCTGTGGCATTTACTTAAATGAGAATGGCAAGGACTTTCTGATTTTGCTATTCAAACCAATTTGAAGAAATCTGATGCTTAATTAAAAATTTTTTTCACTTTAATGTACATTAAACTCAAATTCTGAAGAAAAATACAGTGGGGGAATTATCCATTAGAGGCATAATAAAAGCCCACAATTTTTTACTTTTCTAAATTTACCTATTCCTAATTGGCTGATTCTTTGCAAAATGATGCTTAATATTGCGTTCATTTCAAATGTGAATTTGTCCAAAGCAACCAATCCAAGAAACACAAGGTTTTTCTTCTTGAGAGAATGTGCATTTAGGAGCTACTATTTTCCATTTATTAAGAAGGTACTGTAAAATAAAAGGGGAAATGAAGTTTCTGGTCATCAGATATACTTAGCATTAAACATGGCAGAAAACTTTTAAAAGTTTATTTTTTGCTTTGTTTATGTTTGCTTATGGTTTGACAGGTCCTGAGTACGCAGATGTGGTCTTTCTGGTGGACAGCTCCGACCGCCTGGGGATTAAGTCCTTTCCTCTTGTGAGAACTTTCATCAGCAAGATGATCAGCAGCCTCCCCATAGAGGCCAACAAGTACCGCGTGGCCCTGGCGCAGTACAGCGACGCTCTCCACCTCGAGTTCCACCTGGACACCTTCAAGAGCAGGAGCCCCATGCTGAACCACCTCAAGAAGAACCTGGGGTTCATGGGCGGCTCCCTGAAGATAGGACATGCCCTGCAGGAGGCTCACAGGACCTACTTCTCTGCTCCCACAAACGGGAGAGACAAGAAACAGTTCCCCCCGGTTTTGGTGGTCCTGGCTTCAGCCGAATCTGAGGACGATGTGGAAGAGGCCTCGAGGGCCCTGCGGGGAGGCGGGGTGAAGATCATCTCGGTGGGGGTGCAGAAGGCTTCTGAGGACAACCTGAAGGCCATGGCCACGTCCGGGTTTCATTTCAACCTCCGGACGGTCAGAGACCTCAGCACGTTCTCCTCCAACATGACGCAGATCATCAGGGACGTGGTCAAGCACCGGGAGGCAGCAGCCGATGATATCATTGTGGAAGGTGGGCTGAATTCACATTCGCAGGAATGGTGACAACATACTTTTGGTGCTTTTACATGTGTATGAGCTCACATTTGTGAGTACACGTATGTACACATGTAAGGTGGGTGGCAGGTATCTTAATTTTGCTCCACTTCACTTATTGATTTATTGATTTATTTTGAGACAGTTTCTCACTGAGCCTATCACTCACAGACACATCGGGCAGCAGGCCCCAGGAATTCTCCTGTCTCCACCTCCCAGTCTTACCATTACATAGGGATGTGTTCCCATGCTGGGCTTTGACATGGGTGCTGGGGATTCAAACTCAGGTCCTCATGCTTGTAGGGCCCAGCCTTTTACCCACTGAGCCATCCCCCAGCCCAGAAATTCTTTTGAAAGGTCCATGCTGGGAAAGGACTTAAAAATTTTTGTGAACTCACCTTTTCCCAAATGGGCTACATTTTCAGGCATGAAATATCCATTTCAAGAGAGTCCAGCAACCGTGGCCATATTAAATCCGATGAATGCCACGGGCCATGGTTTGTCACACTCATTTACCCAGGCTGCACAACGTCACTCAGGCTTCTTGCCTCTCAGGTGGGCCCTGAGCTACCTCCCAGGGCTCTGGTTGCCCCGTGGTTTCATTGCCAGCTCATTTCACACGCGAATTTACTCCTTGAGGAAACCTTTGACTCCTGAAGCCATGTAATGCAATCATGGGATGATAGTGCTAAAATGAACTTCTGGTTGTCCAAACCCTCTGCTCTGCTGTGAGCACATAAAGTGACATGGTCTGTTCCAGAACCAGGCGGCAAAATGAAGCCAGAGCTAGGCCCGAACCCCCTGACTTCCGGCCACGTAGTCCGAGCCCCAGATCGCCTCCCTTGTGGCTGCTTTGTTCTGAATTAGCTTGCTGCGTCCTCCGTGGCCAATGGGCAATCTGGGGTCTGGTTTGTTCTCATTGGTAAGTCAGTTTGGGATGACATATCTAATTGCCTATTGGTAATACAGGCATTTCTCTTGTGATAACATCTATGATTCCTTGTGACTAGCATCTTTCTCAAGAGAAATGATTAAAAGTACAAGTGTATCAGTGGTCATTTCTTTGAAATATTTGGACCCTAACTGCTAATTATAATGGCAAATGACAGTTACATAATTTTAATATTTAACAACCCATTGGTTATTGAATGAATTTTATATACCAAGCTCCCTGCTAAGTATAGGATCTCATTCATTTTCACGCTAACTCTTTATTTTTCTTTAAAATTTGTATATGGGGCTGCAGAGATGGCTTAGCAATTAAGGCACTTGCCTGCGAAGCCCAAGACCCAGGTTTGATTCCCTGGGACCCACATAAGCCCAGATGCACAAGGTGGCACGTGTATCTGGAGTTTGTTTGCAGTGGCTAGAGGCCCTGGTGTGCCCACCCCCTCATCTCAAATAAATAAATAAATAAAAATATTTTTTAAAATTCATGCAAAAATTTTTTCTTAATTGTATGTGTGTGCAATTTGTGTGTGTGTGCAGTATGTGGTGTGTGTGGTGTACACACATGCAGATGTGTGCAACGTCTTATGTGTACAAAGGCTACAGAGGATGTCGGGTGACCTCTATGACTCTTCTACCTTACTTCCCTGAAACAGTCTTTCATTGCACCTGAAGCTCCCCCTTTCCTGGTCAGACAAAGGATCTCCAGTGATTCACCTGCCTCTGCCTTTTCTGTGCTGGAGTGACAGGCATGCATGGTTACCCTGAGCTTTTTTATGTGGGTGCTGGGGATTGAACTGAGGTCCTTGGACTTGTGCAGTGAGCACTTTTGCCCACCAAGCCATCTCCCCAGCCCCTCCCATGCCAGTTGTATGAGATAAATATCACATCTTATTTAAATGTATTTTTATTTTACTTATTTGTGGGGGGTCAGATAGAGAATGGGCATGCCTGGGCCTCCAGCTACTGCAAACGAACTCCAGACACATGTGCTGTCTTGTGTATCTGGCTTACGTAGGTACTAGGGAATCAAACCTGGGTCTGTCGTCTTTTCAGGCAAGCACCTGTACCACTAAGCCATCTCTCCAGCTCACTTAGATGAGGGTGTTGAAGCTGGGAGCTTAGCTGAGATCCAGTATCTGGACCCAGGTACCACTGATCTTGGATTCCCCAATATTTCCTGTACTTTTCTTTCTTTTTTTTTTTAATTATTTATTTATTTGAGAGCGACAGACAGAGAGAAAGACAGATAGAGGGAGAGAGAATGGGTGCGCCAGGGCTTCCAGCCTCTGCAAACGAACTCCAGACGCGTGCGCCCCCTTGTGCATCTGGCTAACATGGGACCTGGGGAACCGAGCCTCGAACCGGGGTCCTTAGGCTTCACAGGCAAGCGCTTAACCACTAAGCCATCTCTCCAGCCCCTTTTCTTTCTTTAAGTGTGTGAATGGGCTGTGATATATGGTCTCCACATCTTCCACTAAAACTTTGCTTGTCCATTCTCTGCCCACGCAGCTTGCCAAGGCCCTTCTGTGGCTGACGTTGTGTTCCTGTTAGATGTGGCAATCAATGGCAGCCAGGAGAACCTTGACCAGCTTAAAGCATTCCTGGAAGAAAGCGTCTCTGCCCTTGACATCAAGGAAAATTGCATGAGGGTTGGCCTGGTGGCCTATAGCAATGAGACCAGAGTGATCAGCTCCCTGAGTATGGGTATCAATAAGTCAGAGATCCTGCAGCGCATACAGAGCCTGACTCCCCGGCTGGGCCAGGCCTACACTGGGGCCGCCATCAGAAAAACCCGGAAGGAGGTCTTCAGCACGCAGAAAGGCAGCAGGAAGAATCAGGGGGTGCCCCAGATTGCCGTGCTGGTGACCCACAGAGCTTCAGAAGACAATGTGACCAAAGCGGCTGTCAACCTCCGGCGGGAGGGCGTGACCATCTTCACCATGGGCATAGAAGGGGCCAACACATCCCAGCTGGAAAAGATCGCATCCCACCCCGCTGAGCAGTTTGTCACCAAGCTGAGCAACTTCTCGGACCTGGCTACCCACAACCAGACGTTTCTGAAAAAGCTGAGGAACCAAATCACACACACGGTCTCTGTCCTCTCAGAACGGACAGAAACCCTCAAATCTGGTAAAGTCTCAGTGTGAGAAGCCTGTCTAGAACCTTCTGCTGTCTTTGGATGTGATCGATGCACAAGGGATTGGTGACGTCTCATGTGGGCGGGCAAAATACATTCCCAGTTTGCACTTTAGCTCGGTGCTCTGAAGTGTGTTGATGTGTCCTCAGGGGAGAAGGGACTGGCCCCTCTTCACTGCCTCCTTGGGGTGGTTTTCCTGGGAATGGTGACTCCAACCCTCTGGCATGCCGTCGTTGGCCATTTCTCATCCTTCCTTCTTTTTTCTCATTCTTTCCTTTGCCTCCATGATCCCTTGCTCTTTCCTTTACCCCTTTATTCTTTCTGTACTTTTCCTTCTCTTCTGTCTTTATCACCAAATGCCAGTAGAGAGAAGACCCAGGAAATGTGGTTTGTATAGAAAACCAAGTGATTTGTATGAAGCGAACAGCCTAATGTCCGTGAGTGGAGAGAGACAGGGAAGCGTGTTTTATGTTTGTGTACAAGTGGCTATGTATGTTATTCATACATGCACATACACACATACATGTTATGTAAATAGTTCATGGATATGTATATATACAAGTACATGTATGCATACATTGTACAGCAATTATTGATAGCATATTTATTATAAGTGTCACTGTCTTTGACACACAAGGGCCTTGGTGATATGACCTACTGTAGTTGATTGACTAGGGCTGGGTGAGGAGTAAATGATTTCCAGGACTCCAGATTTCAAGAAGAGTTTCACATAGCTACAATATCCTGTTAAGCACCTTCTGATTCAAATATATTACTTAACTTTCTTCTAAGGAATTCTCTGCTAATGGAGAAAGCAACTTGCAAAGGGAACTTAAACTTCAGAAGACGTGAGGGAAGCAAACATCAAGTTTTACCGATCTTAAGTTTTACTAATCTTTTCCTTTATCTGTATTCAGGGCCAAGAACTAGGGGTACAGGCTTAAGCTGTCAGAAGCAAGTCATTGGGCACAGATGATGCTAAGATCTGCTCATTGTAAGCTAGGAAAGCAAGTTTTTATTTTTATTTTTATTTACTTTTTTTCAAGGTAAAGTCTCACTCTAGCCCAGGCTGGCCTGGAATTTACTATGGAGTCTCAGGGTGGTCTCGAACTCACGGTAATCCTCCTACCTCTGCCTCCCAAGTGCTGGGATTAAAAGTATGCGCCACCACACCCGGCAGGAACGCAAGTTTTTTTAAAAATATTTTTAAGATTTTTATTTGCTTATTCAGACAGAGAGAGAAAGAGGCAGATAGATAGAGAATGGGCATGCCAGGGCCTCCAGCCACTGCAAACAAACTCCAGATGCATGTGCTACCTTGTGCATCTGGCTTATGTGGGTCCTGGGAAATTGAGCCTCGAACTGGGGTCCTTAGGCTTGACAGGCAAGTGTTTAACTGCTAAGCCATCTCTCCAGCCTGGAAAGCAAGCCTTTAAGGGCTGGAAGCCATTTCCCATTTTCCTTCTGCAAAAGCTTTTTAAGTATTCTTCCTCCCATTTGTACCTATTTCTCTTTCACATTTGTCCCAAATGTCAACCTCAACCTTCTGGTTCCATTTTTAGCCTGTGTGGACACTGAGGAAGCTGACATCTATCTGCTCATTGATGGCTCAGGGAACACCCAGGCCACAGACTTCCACGAAATGAAGACCTTCCTGTCGGAGGTGGTGGGGATGTTCAACATCGCTCCCCAAAAGGTGCGCGTTGGGGCTGTTCAGTACGCGGACCGCTGGGATTTGGAATTTGAGATTAATAAGTACTCGAACAAGCACGACCTGGGAAGGGCCATCGAGAACATCAGGCAGATGGGTGGGAATCCCCACATGGGGGCGGCCCTCAATTTCACGTTGAAGCTGTTGCAAAAAGCAAGGAAGCAGCGAGGAAACAAAGTGCCTTGTCACCTTGTTGTTCTGACGAATGGCCTGTCCAAGGACAGCATCGCAGAGCCGGTGCACAGGCTGAGAGAAGAGAACATCCATACACATGCTATTGGGGTCAAGGAGGCCAACCCGACACAGCTCCGAGAGATCGCAGGAGAGGAGAGGAGAGTGTACTATGTGCATGACTTCGATGCCTTGAAGGACATTAGAAACCAAGTTGTTCAAGAAATCTGTGCTGAGGAAGGTAGGCGAAATGGTGGCTCTAACCTTTGGACAGCAGCTTAGAGGAATGGCATGCATTTCTTTACTTTTATGTATTTATGAGAGGGGGTGGGCAGATAGAGGACAGGCACAGTAGGGCCTGTAGCTGCTGTAAACAAACTCCAGACACATGTGCCACCTTGTGCATCTGGCTTACATGGGTCCTGGGGAGTCAAACCTGGGTCCTTGGGCTTTGCAGGCAAGCGCTTTGACCGCTGAACCGTGTCTCCAGCCCTGGCATGCATTTCTAAGTTGAGATTTGTTGACCTGTGAAACTAGATTTGCTCTCCGGAACAAAACTGAGAGCCCATTGCAATGTCCTATCCAAAGACTAATGGGGCCTCTAGAGAAATTCTAGTAAATTTTAATTGGCTTCCTCCAACAAATCCTGGATAGGATGTATGATTAGACATCATAGGGGTAGTCTACAGCCATATCATCCTGAATGCGCCCGAATCTTGTCTGATCTTAGAAGCTAAGCAGGAATGGGTCAGGTTGGTACTCGGGTGGGAGACATCACAGGTGTAATATGATGACATGTGTTTAAGTTTTGATGAGAACTTCCAGTCTATTTAAACTTCAATTTAAAAAAAAAACAACACTTCAGTTTTATAATTATTTGATGACTTTCTAGCTTAGACCAGTTTGCCAGTAGTTTTCAACTCTGAGTTAGTTTGGGCTCTCAGAGGATTGTAGGTAACTTTCGAGACGTCTTTCTCTAACTGTGGAGTGTTATAAGCATATTGCAGGTGAGGTCAGGGATACTGCTGGCCATCCTATTGGACTGCTCACCATAGTCAAGCTCTGTCCGCTGATGTCTAGTACTACAGTTGAGTAGCCCTGAGTTAGTTTCTTACGCAAATTACTAAATTAATGGAACAATCTTTCTCTTACTGTCTTTAATGTTTTCTTTGCCTACTTACTATCTTTACCAGTCACTAATTCATATAGAATAAGTTATGGTTTGGAGTTTCCTGTTGATTCAGTTTCCTTTACCCGTGATGACATGAATGGACATCTCCATTTCTCCTCTGCAGCCTGCAAAGACATGAAAGCTGACATCATGTTTCTGGTGGACAGCTCTGGCAGTATAGGACCTGAAAACTTCAGTAAAATGAAGATCTTTATGAAAAGCCTGGTGAGCAAGTCTCAGATCGGACCAGATCGCGTGCAAATTGGCGTGGTCCAGTTCAGTGACGACAGTAAGGAGGAATTTCAGCTCAACAAATTCATGTCCCAAAGTGACATCTCAAATGCCATAGACCAAATGGCTCACATTGGAGAAACAACCATGACGGGCAGCGCCCTGACGTTCGTGTCCCGGTACTTCAGTCCTTCCAAGGGCGCCCGGCCCAACGTCAGGAAGTTTCTCATCCTCATCACGGATGGTGAAGCTCAGGATGTAGTAAAGGAGCCTGCAGAGGCACTTCGACAAGAAGGTGTGATCATCTACTCAGTGGGAGTATTTGGCTCCAATGTCACTCAGCTTGAAGAGATCAGTGGGAGACCAGAGATGGTTTTTTATGTTGAGAATTTTGACATTCTGCAGCACATTGAAGATGATCTTGTTCTGGGAATATGCAGCCCCCGTGAAGGTGGGTATGGGCATGGGCAGAGTCGGGAGTGGGGCCACCCAAAGACTGATTCGTCATCATTTGAGTTTAGAGTCATATTTTTGTTGTTGTTGGTTTTGTTTTGTTTTTTTTTTTTTTTGAGCTAGGGTCTCACTCTAGCCCAGGCTTACCTGGAATTCACTATGGAGTCTCAGGTGGCCTCGAACTCATGGTGATCCTCCTACCTCTGCCTCCCAAGTACTGGGATTAAAGGCGTGCGCCACCATGCCCAGCTAGAGTCATATTTGAATGCTGTACACATTTTAGTTGAAACATTTATGCTAGTGGCTCCAGCCCGTCGAATTAACTAGACACGCATAGATAATCATGGTGACTTACAAATGTCATTCCAATACTAGGAGACTGAGGTAGGAGTACAGTGAATTTGAAGGCCAGCCTGGGGTGCACAGAAAGACCCTGTCTTTATTCTCTCCCCAATAAAAAGAAACAACAGGGCTAGAAAGATGCCTTAGCAGTTAAGGTGCTGGCCTGCAAAGCCAAAAAAACCCAGGTTTGATTCCCCAGGACCCACGTAAGGTGCATGCATCTGGAGTTCAGTTGTAGTGGCTGGAGGCCCTGGCATACCCATTCATTGTCATTCTCTCTCTCTCTCTCTCTCCCTCTCTCATAAATAAAAATAAAAACATTTTTAAAAGAAACAACAAAAGAGAACAATTTTGGTTTATCTAGATGGTTCTCACAGACAAATAGTCCTTGGTGATGCATGCTTCAAGAAAAGTGGTGTCATGCCAGGACTTAGGTCAGGTTCCCTGGGAGGAGAATTTGAATCAAGAGTTCTTGTGGAAATATCGATTGAGATCTTTCCAAGATGAGAGGAAGGGAAGCAGGGCAGAGACAGGAATTAAGCAAGGAAGTCATCTAAGTTGAGAGGCTCGTTTCAGTTGCACACGTGTGTGTGTGTGTGTGTGTGTGTGTGTGTGTGTGTGTGTGTGTAGGGGAGGTTGGAGGGAGTCTAGTACCATCAGGCTGCATGTGGGTTGCTCAAGCAGGTAGTAGAGATCCAGAACCTTCTGAGCAGGAGCACTCATGCTGGGTTCCTCATCTATTACTAAAGTAGTGTTTTTTAATTTCTAAAGATCAACACTTGATCATGCGAAATGTTTGCATAAACACTTTGAAGCCTATTAAATCTTATCGAGAATGATGGTGGTAAGGGAACTTATGCAATGGATGCTTCAAAAGAAGTGAGTGGAATAGTCCCCACTCTCTTGCTAGCACACTGCAGAGGAGTAGAAGTGATCAAACAGAAGCTCCAGGCTAGAGAGAAAACTCAGTGGTAGAGCATTCACCTGGCGTTGACAAAACCCCAGGCAGCTTCCTACCACTCTCCCCCAAAGCTGAGTTCATACAAGGGTTTGATTTGTGCTGTGATCCACAGGCTTAATGCCTGAGGCATTCTGAAAAGCCCTCTGAAGGAGATGGCCTTAACGGAGTTTTAAGGGAGGGGAGGAACATTGTTTTCTTATTCCAGTAACAGTTCTCTTCTGCTCCCACCATGAGTTTGACAATCTTTGTTTTTTGTTTTTTTGTTTTTTAACACGAGGGATACACCTGGTTTGCATTCCCTGGTAATTCTACTCATAATGAATATGAAAGGTTCCAATACTGGGCAATATTTTCCCATGTCTCCCCGAGTGATTCAATCAAGCTTCACAGCCAACTGAAGGCCAGAGGGACCTCGTTGTTCTTCTTTAGTGATGTCAGCCTTTCTTGAGAATCTGGTTTACAGCTCTACCCACACAGCCTTCAGCGAGCACTCAAATATATTGGCTCTTGGGCTTTCGGCAGTCCTCCACGTGGCTGGCGTGTGGCTCATGACAGAAGGAGAAGGAAAGACGGAAATCCTGAAGGGCAGCTGGGGGGTAATTCTTCTCACAATGCTGTTTCTCAGGAATGGATGAGCTAACATTTGGACTGTGGTTTTTTTTTTTCTTAAGGCTGGGAAAGAGAATGCACTATAACATAAGGTCGGGATGACTAGCCAACTGGCTTAAGATTCCACTTCTCCAAAATGGAGAAGTGTTTAGAACTTAGAAGGGAGGAATTCCTTTCGATGACCCATGCTACACATGAACTACTAACCAGGTCCTTCCTCCTTTACTTGTCCATGGCACTAATTTCATACAAATTAGGAATATCATGCCAGGGCAACTTAGTTGAGCCAAGTGAGACAGGGGCTCATTTTTGTAATGAGGTCCAATTATGAAAGATGTCTCAAGAAATGTTGTTTTTTTTTTTTAAAGGAACATGTAACCTTAAAAAATAAGCCATTATAGAACCTTGATAAAGAAGCATAGCGTTGCCAAATTCATTTTTGTTTGGGTTATTTCACTCACATTTTATCTTAATAAACACCTCAAAATCCCTCTAATTTTAAAAAGACAAACTTGCGAAACATGAATATGCCCTATGTGGAAGGAACCGTTTTAATGGGAAAATTTATTCAGAATCATGATTAAGTCCAAAGACTGAAACTTCACTTCCAGCGACTGATTGTCACTTCAACTTCTCCTACTTCTGCGGTACATGCCACATCCGCCTTGTCCTCGGGGCTCACCAGTGGGTCACTACATGCGCTAGCAGCTGGTCCTGTCATGCACATGTCCCGGTCATCCAGAACTGGCCGTCTAATGCGTAGCATGGCTCTCATGGAGCGACTTAAAAAGTCAGGGCCCCCTGCTCTGCCATCCAAGGCTAATCTCAAGCGTTTCTCCCTCCCTCCTCTTCCAGAATGCAAGCGCATCGAGGTTTTGGATGTCGTGTTTGTCATCGACAGCTCTGGCAGCATTGATGATCAAGAGTATAGTATCATGAAGGAGTTCATGATTGGCTTGGTGAAGAAAGCAGACGTGGGCAGGAACCGGGTGCGGTTCGGAGCTCTGAAGTACGCCGATGATCCAGAAGTGCTGTTCTATCTGGATGACCTCGGTACGAAGCTGGAGGTGATGTCGGTGCTTCAGAATGACCAGCCCCTGGGGGGCAACACTTACACGGCGGAGGCCCTGGCCTTCTCAGACCACATGTTCACGGAAGCCCGGGGCAGCCGCCTGCACAAGGGGGTACCCCAAGTCCTCATTGTCATCACGGACGGAGAATCCCACGACGCCGAGAAACTCAACGCCACCGCCGGGGCCCTACGGGACAAGGGCATTCTTGTCCTGGCCGTGGGGATCGCGGGTGCCAACCAGGAGGAGCTGCTGGCCATGGCAGGGTCAAGTGACAAGTACTACTTCGTGGAGACGTTTGGAGGCCTGAGGGGGATATTTTCGGATGTGTCCGCTAGTGTCTGCAACTCTTCAAAAGTAGGTAAGGCTTCTCGATTAAACTTTCCTAATGAAGGCATGCAGGCCCGAGGAGGTCTGACAAAAGCTGCTCAAGTTCAGCCCCGGGGACCCACATAAACATGTTTGACGTGGCCAGTTCTGTGGGTAGATAATTGCCAGGTCTCATGGGGGAAAAAAAAAATCAGCTTACTGGGATCAGTAAGAGACTGTGGCTCGAGAACCATGGGGAGAGCAATGGAAAGCAAGGCCTGATGTCCCCCGCCGCCCCGGGCTGGTGCAGCCTGCTGGGACGCGCATGCGCGCACAGAGCCCGCCAGCAAGCCCACCGCAAAGCTGCCCAAGTGACCGAGTCTCAGGCTTCAAAAGACCTCGAGAATCTTTCATCCAACCTCCTCCCCAAAGAGAGATGCAATTCAAATCACTTCTAGTTCATCACAGGAAGAGTCGCCACTTTAAAATGGATTTAATTTTATTAGAGTACAAATTTGCTTACATGTTTCTTCACACCCTCCCCCCCCTCCCAACAGTCCTCCTTCCTGCTCCCCGCGCAGGTTATCAAAATCGGTGTCCTCCTAAGGATTGCCCCCACCTCAGGTTACACATCCCTCGTTTCTTCATCTATTTCTGTTATGGTACAAATTCAGTGACAATGTAGGGAATGTGGAACAGCCCGAGGCAGTTCCAGGACAGAGGACACAGAGGTTCCCTTTGCCATGGACACCGTTTCTATTCCAGCAGCTGGAGGTTGCGCAACTGCATGTGCGTCTGAGCACTCATTCATCACCTCGTCACTCAACTGCCATTTTACACATTTAGTTATGAGTGACATTGTGCTCTACAACCCCCCACCCCAGCTTACTGGACATGGGGGAACATGTACATGTAGTTTCAGCACTTGGGAAATTGCCATCCTGAGCTACAGAGCAAGTTCCAGACCAGTCTAGCTACATCGTGAGACCCTGTCTCAAAGAAAGAGAGAGAGAGAGGGAGAGAACGGGAGAGGTTAGAGGTTAAGGCGCTTGCCTGTGAAGCTTAAGGAGTCAGGTTTAATTCTGCAGATCCCACATAAGCCAGATGCACATGGTGGTGGCACATGCATCTGAAGTTCATTTGCAATGGCTAGAGGCCCTGACATGCCCATTCTCTCTTTCTCTCCTTCTTTCTGTCTCTAATAAATAAATAAATAAATAAATACATTTAAAAAATCCTCTTCTTCCTAAGAAGCACTGTCCTTAGCTAAGTTCCTGCTACTCCACAGTGTCGACCATGCAAAGTCCTTTTCAACAAGTCATTGAGCTTTCCTGGTTTTCATGTCCCTCGCCTCCTTGGAAGGCAGCTGCTATCTTTTGCTTTGACAAAACTGATAATCTTTCTGTTTATCACAAGCTGGAAGAAATCTTTCTTCTTTATTGGTGAATGCCTAAAGTTTGATCTGTCTTCCTGAAGGCCACAGTGAAAACTGGCATTGCAGGTTTGGATTGAAACTTTCGAGTTAAGTAGAGGGGAAGTGTACTTGGTTTCCTTTGTATCTGAATCCAAGGATGGTAATAAGTTAACCATTTCCTGAAAGGATCTAGTTGCCATATTCTTTAAAATTTGAGAGAGAAAGAGGTGGGGAGGGGAGAGGCTGCGGGGAGCTGGCCATGCCAAGGCCTTCAGCTGTCGTAAACAGACTCCAGATGCATGTGCCACCCTTGTGCATCTGGCTCACGTGGGTCCTAGGGAACTGAACGTGGGTCCCTGGGCTTTGCAGGCAAATGCCTTAACCACTAAACCATCTCTCCAGCCCTATATTTGGTTTTATCTCTTCCTTGCCTATCTAGTTTTCTAGGAATCTGACAGACACCCTTCACCCTTCTATGGCTTCAGTGAGAATTAAGTTGGGCCTGTACTGGGATCACTGGGGAGTGCAAGTAAACATTGCTTCCCCAAAAGTTAAAGGTTGCAGGCAAGTGTGTGCCAGACATAACTCACCCATTGGCAGTGGTCTCTGATGGTTTACTTATCTCTGACTATATTGCATTGTGTGATATATATATATATATATATATTTTTTTTTTTTTTTGCCTACGTGCACCACAAAGGAGGCTGATAGAAGAGGTAAATCAACCAGATATAAACCAAGAAGCATGCTTTAAAATCTTTTCTATTTGCCCTAATATCATGAAAAAAAAATTATTAGCCTAACTGGACCAGAAAGGCCAAGTCAATAATACAGACCATCTGTTTGTATTGGAACCCCTAAATGGCTCCATGCTGTTGTTTTCTGCTCTACCGCTACTACCCCCAGGCTTTCTGGAAGGATTATAACTAGATTGCAGATAAAAACAAGTTTTATGTAGCCCCCATGGCCAGTTCTGTGGCATCTTGAGAAAGAAAATGGCGTGAGACCAAATGGACAAGCCAAAAGAAGTATAAAAGGATATATGAACAGCGGCTCATGCCTCATGTCTTCATGAAAGGCTCATTTGTGTATCTTTCCTCTCCAACACATGTGACTGCAGAGTAGCATGAGATTAGAAACCCCATTTCCATAAACCTGCAGCCACTTAATTAACTCTAAGTGGGCCCAAGAAAGAATTCTCACCTGGCCTTATCGTCGATTTTTTTTCTTTCCCCTTTGCAGATTGTGAAATTGAAAAGGTAGATCTTGTTTTCCTCATGGATGGTTCGAACAGCATTCACCCAAGTGACTTCAAGAAGATGAAGGAATTTCTGGCATCTGTGGTTCAAGACTTTGATGTCCGCCTCAACAGAGCGCGCATAGGAGTGGCTCAGTTCAGCCATACCTACCGGCCAGAGTTCCCTCTGGGAGCTTTCACAGGGGAAAAGGAGATATCGTCCCAGATTGAAAGCATCGAGCAGATCTTTGGGTACACCCACATCGGTGAGGCACTCCGGGAGGTGAGGCACTACTTCCAGCCAGATATGGGCAGCAGGATAAACACGGGTACCCCACAGGTGCTGCTGGTCCTCACGGATGGCCAGTCCCAAGACGAGGTGGCTCAGGCCGCGGAGGAGCTGAGACACAGGGGGGTGGACATCTATTCAGTGGGCATCGGGAATGTGGATGACCAGCAACTGATCCAGATCACGGGGACTGCCGAGAAGAAACTGACGGTGCATAACTTCGATGAACTGAAGAAAGTCAAAAAAAGGATTGTTCGCAACATCTGTACCTCAGGGGGTGAGAGCAGTGAGTATTGAACAAAAAATTCATTTTTATTTTCTCCCACCGTCTTCACTAATATTTTCCTCAAACTCTACTTACCTCCTCTGGGGTTTCTGGGAGAATTTAGATTTGTACCTTTGGATTTCAAGTTGAACTTTTTTACAGTTATCAACGATTTTTTTTTTTTTATGGCTTTTGTATTGAGTAAGAGGGTGTTGAAAATCTTGTGTCTTTTTTTTTTTTTTTTCACACTTTCCCTGGGGATGCCTGGCCCCTCTGTGAATAAGGAAGCCTGACTGCAGAGGGTGTGAGGAAAGGCCTCATCTACAATCTGGCTGCTTTCTGAGGTTGGAGACTGAGTCTCAAAGAAATGAGTCGTTTTGTTGGATTTTGGTTGCCTGGCAATAGAATTGCCAAGGCTGTGATTTAAGTGGGGAGGAAACAGCTCTGGTCATTTATATCTATATGGTGAAAATTCATCACAGGATATCTTCCTAAGAATTAGTGCATTTGGTGGCCGGGGCGATGGCTCAGTGGTAAAGACCTTGCTGTACAAGCATGGGCACGTGAGTTTGGATCCCCAGATTGCACGTCAGAGCTAGGCTTAGTGACGTGTGCCTGTTTTCCAGTGCTGAGGAACAGGAGACAAGAGAATCCCTGGGCTCAGTGGCCAGCTAGTCTCGCCGGCTGAGTGAGCTCCAGGTTCAGTGAGAGACCTTGTCTCAAAAACAGATAAGGTGAACAGTGACTGAGGAAAATACCCAACATCAACCCTGGTGTCAATGTGCCTGTGTGCTCACTCACTCGCTCTCTTTCTCTCTCTCTTGTGCATGTGTGTGTACACACATACACACTCACTCACAAAGACTCAGCCCATTTCAACAGTTCCGTAGGTGGAAATGCCCTAGAGGAGTAACTTTTTATTTTTCTTTTTTTTCTTTTTATTTTTTGGTTTTTCAAGGTAGGGTCTCACTCTAGTCCAGGCTGACCTGGAACTCACTACGTAGTCTCAGGGTGGCACATTGTAAGGAGTCCTGCCCTTCCTTTGGCTCTTAAATTCTTTCCGTCACCTCTTCCACATTAGACCCTGAGCCTTGGAAGGTGTGATCAAGATGCTACTCGGTACTCTAGTCACTTCTTTCCAGCACCATGATACCTTCTGAGTCATCCCAAGGACACTGCCATTCTGAATTTTTTTTTTTAATTTTTATTTATTTATTTATTTATTTGAGAGCAACAGACACAGAGAGAAAGACAGATAGAGGGGGAGAGAGAGAATGGGCGAGCCAGGGCTTCCAGCCTCTGCAAACGAACTCCAGACGCGTGCGCCCCCTTGTGCATCTGGCTAACGTGGGACCTGGGGAACCGAGCCTCGAACCGGGGTCCTTAGGCTTCACAGGCAAGCACTTAACCGCTAAGCCATCTCTCCAGCCCCCATTCTGAATTTTTTAATAGTATTTTATTTATTTATTTGAGAAAGAGGCAGATAGATGAGAGAGAGAGAATGGGCATGCCAGGGTCTCTAGCCATTGCAAACAAATTCCCAATGCATACACTTCCTTGTGCATCTGGCTTAAATGAGTACTAGGGAATCAAATGTGGGTCCTTAGGCTTCACAGGCAAGTGCTTTGACCACTAAGCCACCTCTCCAGCCCCCTTCTTTTTGGCTCTTGTTGCCCCTTACCTATTCTCATTCCTCCTATCTTAGTTGAATTCATGATTTCTCTTTGAAAATCAATGATAGCCTACTTCCTAGCTTGCTTCGAGAGCTACCCTTACTTGCAGTTCACTTACAGCACCCTAGGCAGATTCACTTTAAAGCATGGCCTCCTCACAAAGGCCTCCCCAGGGCTCCTGACCAAGGGCACTGCAGGAGAACCCACTGAAGTCAGTTTCTCCTCATCTCCAGTTGTGCTTAGAGACATGGCTGCTCAGTCCGGTCTCTCTCACCAAATTCTATCCCTTTTGTCAATTGTTATGGAATCATGTGTCAATTTCAGTTAGACACAGGAGCCTAGACATTGCATTTTCCAAATTTTTAGATGTAAAAATATATATGTGCAATTTCTATAGACCGCAAATCCCAGGGACAGTCAATGTCATTTTGATGTCCCTGCTGGTGGTTGTTTTTCCTAAGAAAGAATCTGTTTTCCTTGAAGGCAGTAATATATCTTTGTTACTGACTGGTTTTCTGTTCAAAGGTTAAAACAATGTTTATCTAAGAGTAAAGTTTTCAATCTCAAGACAGACAGAAGTTACAGGCTCAAAAGAATTTTTTTTTTTCAAGGTAGGGTCTCACTCTAGCCCAGGCTGACCTAGAATTCACTATGTAGTCTCAGGGTGGCCTCGAACTCACAACAATCCTCCTACCTCTGCCTTTCAAGTGCTGGGATTAAAGGCGTATGCCACCATACCTGGCTCAAAAGAAATTTTTGAAAGTACATATTCTAATGCTTATTTTTGAATGCCTTCTCTCTCTCCATTGCACTTTCTGAATATCCAAGAAGACAATTTCCAATCAAATAAAATACATTGAAGCAAAAAGACCCATCTCCTAAACTTTTTGATAACTTTGATTTACCTTAACTTTCTTGGTGAATATTGATTATCAAATACACCTCTATTTTCCCTTACTCAGATCTTTTCTCAAAAGCTGAATCTAGTTACTAGCCTTTGTCTTAAGAACTGAACTTGAAATTTTGGTTTCAAATACTTGAACTTGACAAATATGCAATGGATCAGTATGTCTGGGAAGTAATGTAAGCAAGCATTTGTTCATATGCCCTACTTGCCCCCCCCCAAAAAAAAAAGTCTGGAACAATTCCCGATTTAAGCAAAGCAAATTAAAAACCTCTCTTCCTTTTCCAAGCAAGATAGATGTATTGAGTTTTCTGGGAGAGGTTAGAGAGTGTTTGGTTGTCCAATTTGGACATTCTAGGAAGAAGGGTGTATGTGGCACATGATTTTAGTCTTCTGTAAGTATCTGTCTTTAGGAAGCAAATATCAAGCCCATCCAAATGTCTCTAGTGATTATACTTCCCTGGTGTTAATACAATGAGAGCAAGAACCCTTAAACACAGCACTTTTCTAATAATCATGCCCAATAGGTCTTTCTAAGTGACAGTGCCTTGGGCTTCCTGAGTAGCTGAGCTCCGGGAGGCAGTGTAGTCTTTGACATGGCTAATTTCGATAATTAGGTTTCCAGTTTCTTCACTTATAGGACTTCAGTCAAACAACATCTCCAGGATTATTGTTTTGGACATCCACTCCCTGTGTAGGTGAATGTGAGAGGTCCGAAAGTCAGGCCTGGGAGATAGCTCAGTCAGGAAAGTGCCCACTTCACAAGCAGGAGGATCCAAGACCAAGCCCCGTAACCCGTGTAAAAAGGTGCGTGCCTGTAGTCACAGAGCTGAAGAGGCAGAGACAGGCCGATCCCACGGGCTTGGACAGCTAGTCTAATCAGACAATTTCCAGGCAAATGAGAAACCTTGTCTCAAGCTGTGGACAGTGCCTGAAGAGTGACGCTTGAGGCTGTCTTCTGGTGCATGCACACACACGCACACATGCTCATAAGCCTGTACATACACATACGTGTAAAGTACCCCATACTAACACACAGAATTTTAAAATTATTAAGAGGAGGTAGAGTCCCTTTTTTAGAAAGACAAAGGACTGGTTTTGATCATTTATGACTTTTTTTTTTTTTTTTTGCTCTAAACAACTTTCTGTGTTTTTTTTAAATTTTATTTATTTGCAAGCAGAGAGATAGAAGAGAGAGAGAATGGGCATAGCAGAGCCTCCAGCCACTGCAAGCTAACTCCAGATGTGTACTCCACTTTGTGCATCTGGCTTTTTACATGGGTACTGGGGAATCGAACCCAAGCACCTTAAGCACTAAACCAGCTCTCCAGCTCCTGTTCAAATGTTTTCACTTTACCCTTATAATCATTATGATTTAATATTTGTCAAATTATCTCAACTGTTAAAGTCTAAAATATAGAATTCATATCATGCTATTTAACATCCCTACAATGTACTTTAGAGATACTTTAGTGATTCTGCACATTCAAATGTATTTTTAAGTGGCTATAGTAAAAAGATCTCATTGCTTTAGTTCTCATAGAATAGTCCAGATTTTATACCAGCTGGAAAAATACATTTATACTTCTACACGTTATAAATGAGTCCTAATCTCCCCCATGGTCCATACCCTTCCTTGTTTTTCCACTTTATGACTGGAATGGAAACAAAAATTCTTAGCCTCTAGAATCACACAAGGCAGCACCATCAAATAAAGGTGGTGTTAATTATTTTTCTTTTTACTTTTTTATTTTAGAGTAAGAGAGAGAGACAGAGAGATAGAGACCGAGAATTGGCATGCCAGGGCCTCAGCCACTGCAATTGAACTCCAGGTGCTTCTGCTACCTAGTGGGCATGTGTGACCTTGTGCTTGCCTCACCTTTGTGTGTCTGGCTTATGTGGGATCCAGAGAGCCAATCATGGGTCCTTAGGCTTTGCAGGCAAGCACCTCAACTGCTAAGCCATCTCTCACAGCCCAAAGGTGGTGTTAATTTAACAAGATGTGCTTTTCCCTTGAACCCTAGATTGTTTTGTGGACATTGTGGTTGGCTTTGATATCTCAAGTCAGAGGAAAGGGCAGATGTTTCTCGAGAGTCAGCCTTGGATGGAAACCTACCTTCAAGACATCTTGCGTGCCATCAGCTCCCTCAATGGAGTAAGCTGTGAGGTGGGCACAGAGACACAGGTTAGTGTGGCTTTTCAAGTGACAAATGCCATGGAACCGTACTCTGCCAAGTTTGAGATCTACAGTGAAAACATCCTGAACAGCCTGAAGGGCCTGACGGTGAGGGGCCCGGCTCGGCTGAACACTGACCTGTTGGGTTCTCTGTGGGACACGTTCCAGAATAAGTCAGCCGCTCGAGGAAAGGTAATGTGCTTCTCTTTTGTTTGTTGGTCTGGTTTCCAGTGAATCATCTTCTTACTCATTTTCTTTTGTCTTTTGAAAAATTTTCTAGGTGGTCCTTTTATTTTCAGATGGAGTGGATGATGGTATTGAGAAACTTGAACAAAAATCCGATGAACTCAGAAAAGAAGGTATTGAGCATGGAGGAGGGGAGGGAATGGAACACTTGTTAACTATCTGATGTTTTTCTTTGGTGACAGGGTCTCTGAGGCCAGGTTAGCCTGACCGACATAGTCAACTCATGGTTCGTGTGCTATCTGCAGCTCTATGCAGTCCATGTTAGCTGTGAATATGACCCATCATAAAATGATAAACTTACTAAAAGTATTGTGAGAGGTTTTGTGATTTTTTTTTTTTTAATTCCATTGCCTGGTCCCAGAGCATGAACTTTGTTTTTAGAAACATTTTTTAATTGAGAACTTTAATACCCAAACATACTTTGTAATTTAATCATATTATTCCCATCCCACCAGCCTCTTTTGTCTCCTCCTCCCCATTCCAGTGACCACCTTCCTCTTTCCAGGTAGTCCTTCTTCTGTTTTGATGACTCATTCCCTTTATCCTCTCCCGCCCATCCTCCATGTTAAAATATTAATGGGGTCAAAAGTGGGCAGGTCTTGGAGTAACGATGACCATTGGTGGGGAGGCGGGGGTCATGAATGCACCAGTTACCTCATGTCTGGAGAATATCGTCCCAAAGCACTCCTGTCCTCTCTCTGGCTCGTATTCTTTCTTCTCCCTCTTCTGCAACGTTCCCTGAGCCTTGGACAGCATGGTGGAGATGTCTTGTTTAGTGTTGAGTTCCCAGTAGCCTGTTATTTTCAGCTTTGAGTTTTGTGTTTCCTCGGTGTCTGAGTCTGAAGCTCACCATGTCAAGAGGCTGGAAGACTTGACTGGAGCCCAGGCTGGCCTCAAGCACACAGCAGTTCTCTCGCTTCAGTCTCCCAAGTGTTGGAACTGCAGGCATAAGCCCATCATGCCTAGCCGCTTGTTAACTGTATGATCTCAAAACTTTGGTCTCACTCTTTCCATGCTGTGTGGTTAATGGTTGTTTTATTTTTGGGGGGGGGGCATAGAGGTTTGAGGTAGGGTCTCACGCTGCTCAGGCTGACCTGGAATTCACTATGGAGTCTCAGGGTGGCCTCAGACTCATGGTGATCCTCCTACTGCTGCCTCCAGAGTGCTGGGATTAAAGGCGTGAGCCACCACGCCCAGCGTCTCCATGCTGCGTGGCATTAGTAGAGCAAATGTTCTCTCAAACATTCCGACATCTTCGTTTTTTATGGACTATGTGTATAAAATAACATTGAATACAGAGTTTTATCATTGGTCTTATATGAATATTTCTTTCTCGGTACCTCTCCCAGAGAATGTTCCTTTCTCTCTTGCCTCACAGTATCTGATATTTTTACTGTGATGTATGGAAGTGAATAGCATGTCTCTCCTTGACCAGGGAACAAGAGAACTGGATAGGTTTCTTCTAACACTGAAAGCTTCCAGAGTTGCAAGCTTCGCTGGACACGTTTACTGATGCCTTGGGGTTGTGTAATTGGTTCCTTCCTTCAGACCACAGATGGACCCACCACGGTGTTTACGAGGTTTTAAAGCTCTGGAACCAGGCCTTTGGCTTCGAGAACCAGTGGTCAGTCTGACTTACTGTTCAAATATGGGTCAGTGGAAGCAAAAAGCATCCATGAGTTCTGACTAGAGTCGGAGAACCAGTCTTCCTTTTACTGGCATCCTCACCCATCTGCTCATTCCTGTGAGTGTTGATGGCTAATGACTCCCAGCTTAACTCATTCTCTCAAGAATTTCACTTCACCATTGGGAGCCCTCTCACCTGGAAGGTTCTCTTTACCCCACCTCTGGGCAGTGGATGGAGTGCAGAGTTGGGCTGTGGTTTATGATCCAGAGCTCCCGGGGGTCAGGTGAAAGCTAGACTCCAGCTGAAACGACATCTCACTCAGGTTCTTTCCCTTACCCCCTTTCTTCTTCCCTTACCTCATTTCTCTTTCTTCTCCCCCCACCCCCTTTCTTTTTCTTCGTCCCTTACCCCCTTTCTTCTGAGAGAAGTTCCTCAACAAATTCTGTATATCCAAATCTTGACCTCAGGCTTTACTTCCAGGAAACCTGAACAAATACATCTGCCTCTTGCATTAGGTTAATTTGACAAGACTTGTTTTTTCTGCTTAGTTTTCTCTTCAATCTTAAAAAAAAGAAAGAAAGAGGGGCTGGAGAGATGGCTTAGCAGTTAAGCACTTGCCTGTGAAGCCTAAGGACCCCAGTTCAAGGCTCAGTTCCCCAGGTCCCACATTAGCCAGATGCACAAGGGGGCGCATGTGTCTGGAGTTCATTTGCAGTGGCTGGAAGCCCTGGCTCGCCCATTCTCTCTCTCTCCCTCTATCTCTTTCTCTCTGTCTATCACTCTCAAATAAATAAATAAATAATGAACAAAAAATATTTAAAAAAATAAAATAAAAAAAGAGAGAAAAAGAAAATTGTAAAGTCCACTAGATTTCCAGCCTTATAACAAAGGCTCTTATTTTATACTTTAGCTGCTAAAGCTGCTTTTTCTGCTATCAAGTCTTGGCCTTTTCCCATGAGCTATAAACAGAGATTATTTTTTAAAAATATTTTATTTTTATTTAGTTATTAGAGACAGAAGGAGAGAGTGAGAATGGGCACACCAGAAACTCCAGCCACTGTAAACGAACTCCAGATACATGCACCACCTTCTGCATCTGGCTCACACGGGACCTGGAGAATCGAGCCAGGGTCCTTAGGCTTTGCAGGCATGTGCCTTAACCGCTAAGCCATCTCTCCAGCCCCTAAATAGAGATTTTTAATTAAAATTAAGAACAAAGCCAACCATGGTGGCACACGCCTTTAATAACAGCACTGGGGAGGCAGAGTTCAAGGCCACCCTGAAACTACATAGTGAATTCCAGGTCAGCCTGAGCTAGAATAAAATCCTATCTTGAAAAACCAACAACAACAAAAAAAAAAAGGTTAAGAACAAAACCTTACTTTTAAGTTTAGGTGGAAAGTTTTGTTATTTTAATTATTTCAGCTTTTCTTTTTGAGAAAAAAAAAAAGATATATCCCTTGCAGACATTGTTAGTGTCTCTGCAGGAAGTGCTTTGGAAGATACAGACTTCTTAGACCTATCACTTTGATCCAACTCCCAGAGGAAAAGCAGCAGGATCCACTCCAGAAGCTAGAGGTTTGCTGAGTACAGCCCTCAAATTTGTCATCTTTGAAAACAGGACAGAGGAGAGGTAGTCACAATAAACTCTGCAATGTTTCACATGGCTCTCAGTATTGACAAGAAATATCTCTGTCCCTGGCTTCATGTAGCTCATCTATTGACCTAGAAAGCTGTCTTAGTTGGAGACTATATAGCTTTACATACAAACACCGAGAAGAGGCAAGGATCCTTGATGGCATTTGGAGTTTTATAAGTCATACATATGGATTAGTTTAATTTTCATTTTAAAACATGCCTTTGAATCCCCTCAGTGGTATTTCATTCACACAGTTTATGAATTTCTTTTCTTCCTTAACTCACTTTGAGTAATTGTATTGAAGATTATATGACTCAGCTTTTGGATGAGTCTGCAAGGAGCAGAATTGGAATCCCCCATTCTAAGAAAGGCAGTTATAAATTATATTTATATGCTTATTTCCTACAAATCAATAATCTCATGGTTCTTGTAACTCTTGGATTTTTACATTTCCTGAAGCTTATAGGAAAAAGCAGATGGGGTCCCCCCCCCCCATAAGTAGATCCCTAAGCATGCCTTCTCTTGGTCATTAATCTCTAATTCAGGTTCACGGCATTTCTCTCGTAGCCTGCCCTGCAAGCCTTTCTCTCCTCTCTCCTCATTATCCTTCCAGAAAGGTGACCGGCTATCCTAGCTTGCCATAGACAGGCCAAAGGTTTGCAGCACTAAAACCAGGAAAGTCCCAGGCAAACCAGAACAAGTTGGTCATCGCAGCCTTTAATGATACTTTCTTTTCTTTTTGTTTCATAGCCAACCACTCTGCCTCTCTTTAAGATGCCCCCGAAGCCCTATTTCCATCATTGTCTTCTTCAGCTGTGCATCACTTCATTCCAAAGTCATATTGGGGCTGGAGAGATGGCTTAGCGGTTAAGCGCTTGCCTGTGAAGCCTAAGGACCCCGGTTCGAGGCTCGGTTCCCCAGGTCCCACGTTAGCCAGATGCACAAGGGGGCGCACGCGTCTGGAGTTCGTTTGCAGAGGCTGGAAGCCCTGGCATGCCCATTCTCTCTCCCTCCCTCTATCTGTCTTTCTCTCTGTGTCTGTCGCTCTCAAATAAATAAATAAATAAAAATTAAAAAAAAAAGTCATATTGTGTAAACTTACGTACAAAGATGTGTCATGGCCAGGAAGACATCTTACTAAAAATGCTTGCTACACAAGCATGAGGATTTGAATTCAGTCCCCAGAACCCATGTAAAACTCGGCATGATCATGCATGTCTAGAACCTCACCACTGAGGGAGGCAGAAACAGGAAGATAGCTGGGGCTCACTGGTATGCCACTATGACTGATCAGTGATCATCTCCCGTCTCAGGGAGTGCCTCAGCCCCAGGGGACCAAGGCAGAAGAGCAATAGAAGAAAACACTTGAGCTGGAGAGATGGCTCAGTGGTTAAGGCACTTGATCATGAAGCCTAAAGACTCAAGTTTGATTCCCCAGTACTCACATAATTCACACAAAGCCAGATGCACAAAGTGGTGCATGTGTCTGGAATTTATTTGCAGGGGCTAGAGGCCCTGGTGCGCCCACTCTCTCTCTCTCTGCCAGGCGTGGTGGCTCTCCCCTTTAATCCTGGCACTCAGGAGGCAGAGGTAGGAGGATCGCTGTGAGTTTGAGACCAGCCTGACTACATAGTGAATTCCAGGTCAGCCTGGGCTAGAGCAAGACCCTACTTTGAATAAAAAACAAAAACAAAGATACCCCTTATTTTCCTCTGGCCTCCCCACATGGTGCACACATCTCTGCACACACTTGTGTATCACCCACCCATCAAACTCACATACACACTCACTCACACATGATGGTGTCTTGACACAGAAAAGTCTTGGAGCATTTTTTAATTTTTTTTTTTTTTTTTTTGGTTTTTTGAGGTAGGGTCTCACTCTAGCCCAGGCTGACCTGGAATTCACTATGCAGTCTCAGGGTGGCCTCGAACTCACGGTGATCCTCCTACCTCTGCCTCCCGAGGGCTGGGATTAAAGGTGTGCGCCACCACGCCCGGCTCTTATTTCTTGATCTACTCATATTGATACCTAAATATTTATCCAAATAATTCTTTGTTCATCCATAGAATAAGAGACTTTACAATTGCCCTTTATTCCATGATTATTTTCTTAGCACATTTTTGTTAAAGTGGCCATGAGTTTAAGGCTTTGGAATTAACTTTCTGAGTGAAAATCTAAAATTACCAAGTGACCAAGCATTAACCTTCTTTGAGCCTCTGTTTTCTTGTCATTTTAATATAGTTATTGCTATGTCTGAGTTCCTATAGGGCTGTGTTTGTATTTTACAAAGATAACGCCTGTTGAACACAACCATCTTCCAGGTGTGTAACAACGATTAAAGAATGGTAGCAGAATTGTTGACAGGCTATGTCCACCATAATGATTGCCAGGTCTACTTCATATTCTTATTTTTGCAAGATAAATCATTGGCCAAAATATACTAGCCCCTGGAATTTTTCTTTGAAGCTTTCTTACTTACAAAACTCTAAGGCCTGTGAGCCAAGCTCTCAATGGTTATTTGCCATTTGTTTCTACTTACAGTTTAAACTGGAATATCAGTTCCTTATGAGGTCATTTCAAGCAGATAAATCACCTTTCTCTCTCTCTCTCTCAATCTCTCTCTCTCTCTCTCTCTCAATCTCTCTCTCTCTCTCTCTCTCTCTCTCTCTCTCTCTCTCTCTGTGTGTGTGTGTGTGTGTGTGTGTGTGTGTGTGTTTTGGCAGTGCTATGGATTGAATCTGGGACCTCACCCATACTAGGCAAATAAATGCTGTACTTGGAGATTTTATTGAAATATAGATTCTAGTTCAGTAGATATGGGATATATCCTGAAATTCTTTTTTTTAACTATTTTATTTAATTTTGAAAGACAAAGAGGCAGAGGGAATGAGCACACCAGGGCCTGTAGCCACTGAACATGAACAGCGGACATAGGTGCCAACTTGTGCTTCTGGCTTACATGGTTACTGGGGAATCAAACCTGAGGCCTTAGGCTTTTCAGGAAAGCATCTTAACCTCAAAGCCATCTCTCCAGCCTAAGATTCTTTTTTTTTCTTTAGTTTTTCCAGGTAGGGTCTTGCTCTAGCCCAGGCTGACCTGGAATTCACTATGTAGTCTCAGGGTGGCCTTGAACTCGAACTCTCTGCAATCCTCCTACCTCTGCCTCCCGAGTACTGGGATTAAAGTCATGCACCACCATGCCTGGCAGATTCTTTTTTTTTTTTTTAGTGGATCATTTTCCTATGCAAATTTTGTACCTTATTGAAAGATACCATCGGTCAATGTGGTTATACAGCCCAAGAGGTTGTGCATGGCTGAGAAGCTCCTGGATGATGCCAATGCTGCAGCTTTAAGAATCCCCCATTTATGGCCAAAATTACAGGCATGTACTTTCTTGATGAGTGTCCCTTTATACTTCAACAAGCTGTGTGGACCTTATAATTCACTGTCTCACTTCAAGTCATCATAGTGCTGAAATTTCTCTTACGACCACCACCGCCCATCTCCAATTTAATTTAATGACTACAGTCATGGTACCTCTTTAGCTTTGTATCATGGGATTGGGGAAATGGGCACCAGAACACAACTGTTTACTGAGAATGAAAGCCACGGCTTCCATATGCACAATGCTGGGCGTGGTGGTGCACGCCTTTAACCCCAGCACTCGGGAGGCAGAGGTAGGAGGATTGCTGTGAGTTCACGGCCACCCTGAGACTACATAGTGAATTCCCGGTCAGCCTGGGCTAGGATGAGACCCGACCTCAAAGAACAAGCAAAATGTGCAGAATGACTGGAGTAACCCAGTCCCCCTCACCCATGGAATTGTGCATGTGCTACACAGGCCTGAACGCCCTCGTGACCGTCGCTCTGGATGTTGCTGCTGACTCTAGTGACCTGGCTGATCTCCTCTTCATCGAATTTGGGAAAGGATTTGAGTACAGAACACAGTTCACCATGGGCATGAGGGACCTCGGGAGTCAGCTGGCAAAGCAGCTGGTAAGTGGCTCAGAAAAGGCTGGGCAGTTAATTCTCCACCATGAGGTGCTGTTCATGATCATCTCGGACACAGGTTTACTGTTTGAATGTAAGCTTGAAGTAATCGTGGTCATATCAGTGCAGACCTCTTTTCCTGAGCTAGTCAACCGCCTAAGCAGAGGGTGTTTGAAAGAACTATAGTTGAGATAGGTCAAAGGATGTTGCATTGATATACTCGGTAGAAAAATGAAGAGGTGAAAGGAGGGAAGGAGGAAGCAGAAAAGAAAAAAAAATATTTCTTGGCACTGGCAATACCGCCCAAAGCAGTCTATGGGGCCAAAGAGCATCTGAGTTGTAACCATGCCTGGGCTGTGCTCTTCCTCTTCCTTGAAAATCCAAATGCCACAGCTCACCACGCAGTGTGAGTCTAGTGTTGAAGACGTGTTTCCCCTGCTGTAGCCGACAGCAAATTGTAATCGGTGTCCAAGCGAGAAAGAGCCGCCCGCCGTGTCGCGGGAGGAAGAGTTAGAGCCGACGAGCTCGTGCGGTGTGCTTTATACGCCAGTGAAAGAGTTTCCTTGGCTTGTCTTCACACCTCCAGATTCTTGCCATGTGTTCTATTTTTAGAATCGCACCCCTGTATGAGATGTGTCTCCATCTTTCTCTAAGAAGCATACAAGGACTCAAACTGGAGTTGGCCAAGCGTCACTGAGTTTGTGATGCTACATTTACTGTGATGAATAAGCAAATGATTTGCAGTTGTTTCAGATTTATAAGATTTTTTTTCATTGACGTATCAAAACACTATTCAGTGAAGTTCTAGTTGCTGCTGTTTTCTACCTGTAGAATTCGCACATGAATAGACAATGAAAAATAGCTTGTTCAAGCCAGGTGTGGTGGTGCACTCCTTGAATCCCAACACTCGGGAGGCAGAGGTAGGAGGATCACCATGAGATCGAGGCCACCCTGAGACTACATACTGAATTCCAGGTCAGCCTGGGCTAGAGTGAGACCCTACCTCGGGGGGAAAAAAAAAAAAAGAAAAATAGCTTGTTCATAAAAGTGATTATTGAAGGACTAGGGAAGTTTTGTTGCAATTTCTGTTTATTTTACAAAGTGTATTTTTTTCTGCTTAGAATTCTTTGAAAATGATCTTGTTAATTCATAGATGGGGGAAGTTATTCTGTAAAACAAGACCTCCAGATTTGAGATATTACCTACACACACAAAAATAATAAGAAAAACTTAATTTCAGAAGCAGATCTATTTGATTCTTAATAGTAGTAGGTTTGATGCTGTAGACTTTTGGTGACCCAAGGAAAATTTTATTAATATGAAATCGCAGAATCAATTGTGCTGTTATTGTTTGGTCTCATGCATTTCTAGCTTTATTGCTTTGATGATTTTTTTTTTTTTTGAGATAGGTTTTCACCATATAGTCTAGGCTGGTCTGAATTTTGCTGTGTAGGCCAAGCGTATCTTGACCTTTGGGTAGTCCTCCTGTCCTGCCTCTGGAGTGCTGGATTTATAGATACGACTCAACATAGTTTGATTTTCTTTTTTCCCTGAAAATTTCATGGGGGCATAAAAAGAGAATTTTATAATACCAGAAAAGTAATATTACAGAGCAGGGAATAAAGCAAGGTAATCAAATAATCAAAGACTTAGTGGTTAAAAACAAAACCAAAAAAAAATCTGATGTATTGTGCTAGAAATTTAACAAGAGGCTCAGCAGTACAAAGATAGATTTTATTCCATGAAAGGAGAACATGGAATTTGCTGCAAACAGAATTTTCCTAAAAGTGAGATCTGATACATTAATTATAAAACTACCATGCAACATGGCAGGTATCTGGAAGATGACTAAATCCAGGGAAAAAAAATATCCACCCATCTTTTAAAACATCTAACTTGGGCCAGACTATAAAGACATTATTCTCCCTGTGCCCACACCCTGTACAGAAAATGCTTCCAGAATGTTGGCATGCAGTGGGCATGTTTGAAATCCTGTCAGAAATATTCTGGAAGTGTTTCCATTGGATGCCGTTCTAAGCAGTGGGCACCATCTGAATACGATGACAGAGATTTCACAAAATGGGGAACAATGTATGTTCATTTCACTGAGCAGAGCTTGTGGGACAGAAAACACAGGAGAATGGATGTAGCCGTGGTCAATCCTGAGGTGGGAGAGGGTGAGAATAGGCAACCCACTGATAATTTAGCATGCAGTGAGCTGGCCATGGCTCAACCAGTGCCATTGCTAGAAGTCAGGATTCTCTTTTAGGTGGTGGGGAATTCCTCCAGGTCGCCAAGGACAGGTGTAAACAACAGAGCATAGCGACTGTGTGTCCGTGGGCAGTCTGACGTGGGTCACACAGCATGGGCATCCACTTTGGGAAGCAAAATCACTAAATGCCACGTCTTTCTTGTACTCCCAGATCAATGTTGCCGAGAGAACATGCTGCTGCCTGTTCTGCAAGTGCATGGGAGGAGATGGCACTGTGGGTGACCCAGGATCGCCTGGGAAAAAGGTGATTTTTTTTTTTTTTTTAATCAGAGAGAGAATCGGTGTGCCAGGGCCTCTGGCCACTGCAATCGAACTCCAGACACATGCGCCGCCTTGTGCTCATGTGTGACCTTGTACGTTTGTGTCACCTTGTGCACGTGGCTTTCGTGGGACCTGGAGAGTCAAACACGGGTCCTTAGGCTTCGCAGGCAAGCGCCTTAACTGCTGTGCCATCTCTCCAGCCCTAAAAAGGAGATTTGAGTTCAGACTTCCAGCTCATGTGATTCGAACTGTAGTATGCCTTTTAGATGTGAGTTCAGATAGGAATAAAGAGTGATCTCACCTTCTACACAGAGCCTCTGGAATTGGCTGTTCATTCATCACACTACTCTTTTTATACGTTTAATAAGAGCATTGTCAATTTTCCTTGGCACTCAAAATTTCTTTAAAGTTTTTTTTTTTTTTTTTCTGGTGAATGTGTGTAGTATGTTGTGGGATAAGTGTCTGGGAGAGGGAGCAACACGTCTATGTAATGCATGCCTGTGTGTGTAAATATGCATGTCCACGTGCATGTACACAGTGGTCTGAGGAGGACGTTGGGTGTCTATCCCTCCGCTGAGACAGACACCTGGAACTACTGAGTTTGTTTGTTTTTTTTTTTAATATGCTGGCCAACCAGAGAGTCCCAGTAAGCCTCTTGTCTCCGCCTCTCTCAGTGCTTGGGTGATACATGTGTGCAGCCATGCCCATATTCTTTCATGGGTACTGGGGTTCTAACTCAAGTCCCCATGCCACACAGAAAGTGCTCTTACACACAGAGCCATCTCCCTAGCTCTGAAGTTTTTAAAAACACTTAATTTATTTGCAAGGAAAGGGCGAGAGGCAGATAGAGAGAATGGGCACACCAGGGCCTCTAGGCACTGCAAACAAATTCCAGGTGCGTGCGCCGCTTTGTGCGTCTGGCCTTATGTGGGTGCTAGAGAATTGAAAGCCTGGCTGTTGGGCGTTGCAAGCAAGTGCCTGAGCTGCTTTCTAACCTCAGCCCTGAATTTTTTTTTTTTTGAAGCTCTTTGAGCTGTTGCAGGGAAAACAGGTGTTACAACTCTGTTTCCCAGTGTTCAAGCAGTGATGACCTTGATGTAGAAAAGTGAAGGGGTGTCCTCACGTGGAGCTTTGAGGGCCTCCTGGGTACTCTCTCCAAATCATGGCAGTGTCATTCAAACCAAGCCTATACTTTAGTTACTCTGCCACACAGAACATGGAAAGACAGGTACATATACACATACGTAAATACCTGGTTTTATATATATATATATATCTGTCTGTATGTATATATGTCTGTATGTATATATGTGTATGTATGTATGTGTATGTATGTATGTATATGTATGTATGTGTGTGTGTGTGTGTGTGTGTGTGTATATATATATATATATATATATATATATATATATATATGCACATATATCTATCCCCAGTGAGGATTGAAGTAGTTAAGTACTTAAGAGCACTTCCTGTGCAAACATGAAGGCCTGAGCGAACCCTGGCATTTGATCCCCAGGACCCACGTCACATTCTATGTGTGGCTGTGCACGCCCGTAGCCCCAGTCCTAAGGGGGAGAAGGGACCAGAGAGTCACTAGAGCTAGGGCAAAAAAAAAAAAAAAAAAAGGGCTAAGAATCAGTAAGAGGCTCTGGTTCAAGCAAGAACGGGTTAAGACAGCAGTGGAGCAGGACACCCCATGTTTCCCGCCATCCACCACAAGCGAGTATACCCACCACAGGTAAGAGCGCAAGGCACCACGTGGCTACAGACGCATGGGCCCGCCCACCCCCAACACACACACTATGAAAAGGTCATCAACAGCATTCATATGAACCAGGGAATATGTGAATATTGCGCAAAATATTTTTAGACACTAGGAATTGTTCAAGTATGCATAAACATGCTCTGGGATATGTTTAAAAAATGATTTCAATATGTCTAGCTTACACATGTGCTGGATTTATTTATTTATTTATTTATTTATTTTTGACTGACGCAGATAGCACCACAACCCCCACGTCACCAGAGTTAGCTTGTTCTCTCTGAAGAAAGTTCTGGTCTGGTTACTTCCTAAATGTTTTGACGTTGTGTAAAGAAAATGGCAGAATTCAAATCAAAACCAAGGAATGGGGCTGAAAGAATGAAAAGAAATGTGTGTGGCCCACCTTTTACCATGTGTAGCCTAAATCCTTAAAAAAAAAAAAATGTCATTTTAATGAAAAGAGGATATTTCTAGTCTGCCTGGGCCAAGTATAGTTGTGGTTGTTGGCAAATTTGTCTGGAGAAGAATTCCAGCACTATGTCTAAGTCTGGAGGGTTCCGAATGGTATTATGAACACACATGTGCGCTCACATGGATGTACATGCCCTTGAATTATCCAGACGTTTGTCTGAAAAGTCCTTTTTTTTTAAACATTTTATTTATTTGAAAGTGACAAAGAGGCAGAGAGAGAGAGAGAGAGAATGGGCGCGCCAGGGCCTCCAGCCACTGCAAACGAACTCCAGATGCGTGCGCCCCCTTGTGCATCTGACTTAAGTGGGTCTTGGGGAATCGAGCCTCAAAACGGGGTCATTTGGCTTCATAGGCAAGCGCTTAACCACTAAGCCATCTCTCCAGCCCTTTTTTTTTTAAACTTTTGTGTGTAGTGTGTGTGTGTGGTGTGTGCATGCGTGTGCAGATGCATGTGCCCTTGTGCATGTGTACAGAGTCAGCAGCGAGCATTAGGTGCCCTTCTGTCCGTGTATGTGTGGGTTTGCATGAGTGGGTACAGAGGCTTGTATGTGGAGGTCAAAGGTCAGCATTGGGGACCTCTCTCTCTACGCTCTACTCTGTCTTTTGCTTTAAGTCCTCGTGGCAGTGACTGTCACTGAACCTGCAGCTGTGTGGTGGTCGGTGGTTCTCCTGTCTCCATCCTCCACCCAGCGCTGCAACGACAGGCGTAAGTGGCCTTGCCCAGCTTTTTATATGGAGGCTGGAGAACGACCACAGGTTTATATGACATGCAGCAGGCACATTGATACACTGAGCTATCTCCCAGCACCACCATTTCTATTTTATCTCTTATTTTTATTTATTTATTTAAGAGGGAGAGAGAGAGAGAGAAAGAGAGAATGGGCATGCCAGGGCTTCCAGTCATTGCAAACGAACTCCAGATGCATGCTCCCCCTTGTGCATCTGGCTAATGAGGGTCCTGGGGAATTGAGCCTCGAACCCAGGTCCTTAGGCTTCATAGGCAAGTGCTTAACCGCTAAGCCATCTCTCCAGCCCTCTTTTCTTAATAATACTTATTTGCAAGATCAGAGAAGAACAGAGATACAATATGGGTGTACCAGGAGCCTCTTGCTGCTGCAGACAAACTCCAGACATGTGTGCCACTTTGTGCATCTACCTTTATGCGGGTACTGGGAAACTGAGCCCTGAGCCGTGAGGCTTTGCAAGCAACATCTTAACCACTGAGTCTTCTCCCTTGCCCATTTCTTTGGTGTCATTGTTGTTTGGGCTTTTCAAGGTAGGGTTTCGCTCTAGCACAGGCTGACGTGAAATTCACTATGTAGTCCCAGGGTGGCCTCAAAGTCACCATGCTCCTCCTACCTCTGCACCACCCCCAAGTGCTGGGATTAAAGGCTTAGATTGGAGGGGGAAGGACCAGACTTCTCAGACTCTTCCTATTGGACCTGAGGTAAAACTTCAGAGAGGCAGAGGTCTCCTTGGGCACCCCTTATCCTATAGTCTGCTCATGTTTTCTCTTTGCTTTTTTCCAGGGACCCTCAGGTTTTAAAGGCAGCGAAGGCTACCTGGGAGAGGAGGGCACGGCCGTAAGTCAAGACTTCTCAGCTCCATTTATTCCTACAACCCTATGTGTGCAGTGAAACCCCTGTGTCTGGTCTCGGGGAAGCAAGCATGGTTAGAGTCTAAGGATTCCAGTGCAGAGTCTCTGGTCTCCCCTAACCCTCGAGCTTGGCTTCCCATTCTCCTCGGTGGCTGGTGACCCAACCAACATCTCACAGCGAGCGCAGTGGGAAAGTTTGCCTCTTTCGGGGGAAGCCAGCTCACCGCCCTTCCGCCTTCCTGGACAGTTTTGCAAAGCGAAATCAAAGACTCCTCCCTCCCTCTCCTTCCCTCCTCCCTCCCTCCCTCCTTCTTTTCCTCTCCCTCCTTTTCCTTCCCTCCTTCCTCCCTCTCCTTCATTTTCTTCCTCCCTCTCCTTCCTTCCCCCTCCTTCCTTCCTTTTTCCTTCCATTTCCTTCTTCCCCCTTCTCCCCTACCCTTCTCCCCTCGCCTTCTCCTCTCCTTTCTCCCTCCTGCTCCCCTTTTTACCCTCCTCTTTCTCCCCTTCTTCCCTTCTTCTTTCTCCCTTTCTTCCTTCCCCTGTTTCTCTTCGTCCTCTCCTCTTTCCGTCCTCTTTCTCCCTCTCTTCCTCCCCCTCCCCCTTAGTCATTCATTTTGTATATGTTAACGAATGTACATGCTAGCAGCAGAAGCCCCAGAAACGAGAAAGATGCATGAGAGGAAAGTGTGCCTCCCTCTTTAGAGACCACGCAGACTCGTGAACAGATCAGTGAGCCAACTGGTCTGCAAAGACTGTGCCAGGGGCTTGGCAAGGTGCACAGGACGGGAAGGGCCTCAAGGACAGTCAAGGTGGGAGTGAGCATTGGAGGAAAAGGCTGCAAACGGGGGAGGGGGCCTTAGGGAGACATTTGAAGGAAGTGAGGAGTCTCCCTGGAAAAGTCTGCGGGAAGCAGCTCTCCACTGCACACAGGACGGCGTGCGGCAAGACGGCCGGCCAAGTCAATGAATTGCGTGTTTGCACATTGGCCGACGAGGCTGCGTCCAGGACCCCGTGGGAGGCGGTGAGGCCATTGGGAGTCCTGAACTGGGTCCTGTCTGTAGGGGACGGGCGGTCACTGAGGGAAGCTAAGCGCTGCAGTGACGAGGATGGGAATGATACGAAAGCACGCCCAGGCAGCATCGTGGAGGGTAAAGCAGAAGTGGCAGGTTAAAAGTCACAAGTACAAGGCCAAGACTTCCTCATCTTGGCCTTGGACCAGAATGAGCACATATGTAAAGGAAATTAGAAACACACAACTTGGTGATCACTTGGCTCCACACAGGCAGTGTGCAGGTGGGGTCCAAGCGAAGAGCTGTCATCAGAGTAGCTGATTTATTTCCGATCCTTGTTGTATAAGCATGAGTTCTGGAATGCAAGTCATGAATAGTCACATGTTGTTGTTTTTTTTTTTTTTTCCAACAAAAATCTTGTCGAGGATCCAAGGTGGACCTCAGATGACACTAGCAATGTGTGCTCTTTCTCAGGGAGAAAGAGGAGCTGCCGGACCAGTGGGAGAGCAAGGCACTAAGGGATGCTATGGCACCAAAGGACCTAAAGTAAGTGTTGCGTGAGACATTGTGAAGGCTTCTTGGCATTTAAGTACAGTTCCCAATGCTAACTGCTGCTGTCTTTTCACTTTTCAGGGAGCCAGAGGTCTAAATGGAGAAGAGGTTTGGTACCAGGCCCACACATTTTATCTGCCCATGGGTTATCTAGAAAGTGTGTGTGTGTGTGTGTGTGTGTGTGTGTGTGTGTGTGTGTGTGTGTGTAGGTCAGAGAACAACTCCAGGTGCCTTTCCTCAGGTACCATCCACCCTTTTGTAAATTTTCTTTTGAGACAGGGTTCCTTACTGCCTTGGAACTTACTTACTTAGGCTAGACTGGCTGGCTATTAAGCCCCAGGGATTTATCTGTCTCCCCAAGTCCCACTTTTTGTTATATTTTACTTATTTATTAGAAGAGAGGTGGCGGGGGGAGAAGGAGATGATGAGCACACCAGGGCCTCTAGCCACTGCAAATGAACTCCAGATCATGCACCACCTTGTGTATCTGGCTTACATGGGCCCTGGAGAATCAAACCTGGGTCCTTAGGCTTTGCAAGTAAGTGCCTTAATGGCTAAGACATCTCCCCAGCCCCTTTAAGGTTTTTTTTTTTTTTTACATATTATATTTATTTATGTATTTGACAGTGAGAAAAAGGGAGGGAGGGAGAGAGAAAGGGGGAGAGAATGGGCACACCAGGCCTCCAGTCACTGCAAATGAATTCCAGACACATGTGCCACCTTGTGCATCTGGCTAACGTGGGTCCTGGGGAATCCAACCTGGGTCCTTTGGCTTTGCAAGCAAATGCCTTAACCATTAAACCATCCCTCCAGCCCCCTCTTAAAATTTTTTAATGTGGCTCCTGGGAATTGAATTCAGGCTCTCATGTTTGCAAGGCAAGCACTTCACTAAGTCAGCTATCTCCCAGTCCACTAAAGTATTTTTGTTTGTTAAGTTACTAATGACTAGTAGACGATACAGCTAAAGCTTCTGGTAACCTTTCTGTTGAAATGCCAACCATTTCATTCTTCATTCCTTTATTTTGTTTCTGTTTCTGAAAGTGCTATTTGACCACCCAGGCATAGTCTGCATGCCAAACACAAACCTCTTTATGACTGTTTTTTGCTTGGTGTCTGGCAGATGGGAGCCATGTTCTAATCACAGGTGTCTTTTCAGGGAGACGTTGGGGAAAGTGGAATTGATGGGCTAGATGGAGAAAAGGTATAGTCTTTTCCTTATACCCCCCCAAGCCCGTTCTGAGATATTTGTTACTAAGAAAATGAGAATTTTAGTTGTGCCTTCTCTATATTTTCAGGGTGACAGTGGTCTTCCTGGGATAAAAGGAGAAAAGGGTGATGAGGGATCCCAGGTAAGGATTCAAGAAAGAGAGATTATTAAAACTACACTTGAAATAAGAGGTATAACTCACAAGGCTGGAGAGATGGCTTAGCGGTTCAGGCGCTTGCCTGTGAAGTCTAAGGACCCAGGTTCGCTCTCTCTCCAGATCCTACATAAGCCAGGTGCACAAAGGTGAGGCAAGCACAAGGTCGCACGTGCTCACTAGGTGACGCAAGCAACTGGAGTTTGATTGCAGTGGCTGAGGCCCTGGCATGCACATGCACTCTCGTGTTCTCTCTTTAAAAAAAAAAAAAAAAAAAGGTATAATTTATAAAGTGAAACAGCTCCCCTGGGTGTATCTGTCAGCAGCTATGGCCACAAACTTGTTTGGGGATAAATATTCATAAAACCCCTGTCATGTAGAACAGTCAGCACTTATTTCTCCTGTGTCTGATGGGTTTGGCTACTGCGGGCTAAACATGGCTGACGTTGGCGCATGAATATAGTTTGTATGGGGGCAATGCCACATGTCTCTTACCCCACAGGGGTCAGAAAGTAGCCTGGAAACATTGGCTAGGATTTTTCCATGGAAAGTACGTAGAAACATACAAGGTCTCTCATGGCACCTTCAGACCTAGACTTGGGCCTGTCGTAGCAACGTTCCTAGCTCTTTTGTTGTCAATTGAGAACTTTATTGTATGAACATATTGCATATGGGTCATATTCCCCACCCCCCATGCCACTTAGGGCCCTCCTACGTGAGTTTATTGGTATTCACAATGGAGTCATAAATGCACCAGTTTCTCTTGACCCACATTGGGTAATACAGCTAGGAAGAGAATTGTGCCCACCATAGTTAGACTTTGTAGCTATATGAAAAAGGAGGAGGAAAATATTGGGAACATGGAAACGCCACACTAAGACCAGGAAAAGGGGTGTTGCCCAGGGTCTGTGGTGTGAGGCAGCATATGAAAGTACACATCACTCATCTCCATCTAGGACACAACAGCAGCCACCCTTCTGTGCTCTGGTTTATCCTCAGAGCATGAGCTGTTGAGTCTGAAGCCCGCTTCCTCATTGATGCAAGTCTGTCTTGGGCAGATAGAGTGATCTTGCTGACTCTTAGCTGCCCCATTAAAAAGGGAACATAACAAACAGTACGTGTTCATAGACGCGTCCTAGCTACCAACCACGGTGGCAAGTGTGGATGGAGTCAAGTTCTCCACCTTGGCATATAGTTGAGTTCATTTCTCGAGTTCTTTATATGATGCCTGAAACTGTTAATTTTTTGGTGGTTTCCTTTTCAAGTTTAAAAAGCTCAGTAGAAAATTATTTAATTATTCAACCTGGGGAGACTCCACACTTTGTTGATACTTACTAGTTTCATTACAGAGTCTCATCTTGTTCTTACTCTGGTCTGTATTAACTTAGGGAAGCCCAGGAAAGAGAGGGACTTCCGGTGACCATGGAGCAAAGGGCTCACGAGGAGACCCGGTAAGTGCCTGGGCTGCGTGGCTCATGGATTCCATTGTAGGGCTGTATACTGCAACCCTTCCTACAGGGGAGGGGGAAGGTGTTTCACTTAAGGCTCTGTAACAGCAATCCTGGCCTTAAAGCATCAAAGTTAGCACTGTAGACTTTTAAAAGCCAGGACCTGCATAGATCCTCTTCGTATTTAGAATCATTCTCATGCTGCAGGATGAGGAAGGAATGCAGGTCCGTCCTGCCGTCGACCTGAGCACCTCAAACTATGGATGGAACGTACAGAATGAATCACTCTGTTTTCTTGTCTATTGTCCAAGACTCAGTCTCTGTTGAGAACAGCAGCTTTGTTCCTCTGAACCCAGAGATTCATGCAGTATTATATCAGGCAAAACTTAGGATATTGAAGGCTCTTGTAAGGATACAGTCCAGTAGAGTAGCCAAGACCCACATCAGTACAGGAAATGTGCCAAATCCAGTGGGGTAGCACAGGACTTTCACCCCATGCTCATAGTGCACTTAATCTGTGGAACCCCGCTGAGCTAGGGCTTGGGTTTATTGAAAATGTTTACTGCACTTTTGGCTGAACTATAGCACACATCAGAAAGTGCACAACTGTAAACGTATGGCCTGGTGGTGTGAAAACTGCTGTGTGGGGCTGGAGAGATGGCTTAGCAGTTATGGTGCTTGCCTGAAAAGCCTAAGGACCCAGGTTCAACTCTCCAGATCCCATGTTAACCAGATGCAAAAAAAAAGGTGAGGCAAGCACAAGGTCGCACATGCCCATTAGGTGGCGCAAGCATCTTGAGTTCGATTACAGTGGCTGAGGCCCTGGTGTGCCAATTTTCTCTCTCTCTTTAAAATTAAAAGTTAAATTTTTTTAAGCTGCTGTGTGGTCACCACCTAGATAAAGAAATAAAATGTACCAGCATCCCTGACACCCCCAAATGCTTGTTCCAGTCATTAATCATGCTTCCCAAAGGGAATTACTATCCTGATGCCAACAAATTAGTCTCATTTGCTCTTGAACTTGATACAAATGACACCATTCTACATGTATCTTCTGTTTCTGGCTCCTTTTGCCCACTTCCTGCTTGCGAGATTCATCCATGTTGACTATAATTCCAGTTTGTTTCGTGTCAGTGCTGGGTAGCATAGATCCCACCTGAGAGTTTTCAAACAACTCAAAATATTGAATGTAGAGCCAGAAAGTGATAAGGAGATATAGTCTAAAAACATAAGTGTAGTTTACAAATAACTGGTCAAGTACATGAGCATTACTTTCATGTACCTGTACGATGACCAAAAATCCATCTGAGGGGCTGGAGAGATGGTTCCATGCCCAGTGCCCACCTAAATGCTGCTGTAGGGGTGCTGGCCAGTAATCCCAGTGCGAGAGGTTGAGACAAGGATCCTGGGGAGACTTACCAGCTAGCTAGTCTAGCACAATTGATGAGCTCTGGGTTCAGTGAGAGATCCTCTCTCAACACAAATAAGGTGTAGGGCTGGAGAGATGGCTCAGCAGTTAAGTGCTTGCCTGTGAAGCCTAAGGACCCCGGTTCGAGGCTCGATTTCCCAGGACCCACGTTAGCCAGATGCACAAGGGGGCACACGCGTCTGGAGTTCGTTTGCAGTGGCTGGAGGCCCTGGCGCCCATTCTCTCTCTCTCACTGTCTGTCTGTTCTCAAATAAATAAAAATGAATAATTTTTTAAAAAAATTCTACTTTATGAAAAACATAAGGTAGAGAGTGATTGAGGAAACACCTGACATCAACCTCTGGCCTCCGCACTCATGTGCACGGGTGCTAGTCCCTCAGACACACATAAATTGTCTCAGTCAGCATCGGGTTCCTGGGATGGCCTTCTAGACCAGATAGTTTATAGGAGGGATGGAGTTTATTGAAACTTTCAGGTTCAGGGAAAGTTCCATAATGGAAGAAGTTTCCCCCCAACCCCATCCAGATCCAAGCAGCGAGAGCAAAGCCACCACCACCTGCACAAGCCAGCCCACTCCAGGGACCTCAAGCACTCTACGTAGCTTCAGACCGGAATTCAGAACCGCCCCGCCCCCGAGGGCTGGACCCTGGGATCTGCCCACAGGGACACCAAGTTACAGGCTTGAATACAACTCCTGAGTCTATCAGAGGACGTCCATTCAAACCATCACATACATGTATCTGCATTCAAGCACAAATACACGTGTGCACACACACGTGTGTGTGCCAAAGCTTCATATGAAGTATTCACAATTCCCCTCGACTTTTTAAAAATTATTTATTATCTTCGTTGGTATATAGAGATTAGGTTTCATTCGTTATGACATTTTGTTTCAAATACAGCTTGTTTTAGTTAATTCTTCTCTCCCTCTTCCCCAGGGCCCCTCCCCACAGTTTCCCTCTTTCTTCCCCCTTTCTGTTGACATGTGACATGAATCTTTGCACTTTTCCTCACCTCCCTTCCTGCTCTCCTCTTTATAGTCCCCGTTACCCAGTTGGAAATTCCTATTAATTGTCTGCTATAGACCGTGTGATTCAATACAGTTTCTAAATGAACTTGAATAGTGAAAGGGGACTAAGTAATTTGTCGTGCTCTGTGACTTCAATATGGCTGAGAATTCAGGCCACCAGAGCTTCTGTGATGTGGCGGTGGCTACACTAATGTCAGAGGGTGTGTGGCGTGCCCCGGTTCATCCTGTGCGTTTGGTAAAGTGCATCTCAAATGTAAAACAATTCTGTGCTCCCCCCCACCCCGATGGGTGGTTTTAGTGGGTTGCTATTTGAGGAAAAATTTGGGAAGAGCAAGATTGATGGTGTGAACAGAGCACACACGGGAGCGGCTTTTTCTTAGGAATGTGTGCAAATGGTACAAATTCCTTTAAAAAGCAACTAAGCTCATTTAGGTAGGATTCCTGGCCGCTTGGTATTTAGAATTTCCCATTTTGGCTGGATGATTATTTTGGTTAATTTTTTTTTTTTAATTTTTTTAAAGTTTATTTATTTGAGAGCGACAGACACAGAGAAAGACAGGTAGAGGGAGAGAGAGAGAATGGGCGCGCCAGGGCTTCCAGCCTCTGCAAACGAACTCCAGACGCGTGCGCCCCCTTGTGCATCTGGCTAACATGGGACCTGGGGAACCGAGCCTTGAACTGGGGTCCTTAGGCTTCACAGGCAAGCGCTTAACCACTAAGCCATCTCTCCAGCCCTTGTTTAGTTTTTGTTTCCTTGAGAATGGGGTCTTATGTAGTCCAGGCTGGCGTTGAACTCACAGCGTGGCTGATGCTGGCCTTGAACTTTGGATGTGCCTGCCTCCATTCCCTAAGTGCTCGATTGTGCCCATTCTGCCTCACACCACTTGGGCGAGTTTCTTTTAAAACCCTCATGTACTAGGGGAAACTGAGACAACGCATTTATCGGCTCTTACAGAGACTAATAAGTTTCATTTTTTGGCATATCATTATCAGAAACTGTGGTTTAATCATAAACTTGTGTTAAATATATTATTTGGTCCAGTTTAACAGCTTACAGAAAGATCAGGCCATGGGGCCTGGGGAGCTGGCTCAGTGGATAAAAGCACTTACTATGTAAATGTTGCAGTCAGGTTCGCATTGCTGGTAGAAATCACCCAAGCAAGAGAAGCTTATGGGAGAAAGAGGTTTATTTTGGCTTATAGGCTTGAGGGGAAGCTCCACAATGGCAGGGGAAAACGATGACATGAGCAGAGGGTGGGCATCACCCCCTGGTCAACGTAAAGTAGACAATAGCAACAGGAGAGTGTACCAAACACTGGCAAGGGGAAACTGGCTATAACACCCATAAGCCCATCCCCAACAATACACTCCCTCCAGGAGGTGTTAATTCCCAAATCTCCATCAGCTGGGAACCTAGCATTTAGAACACCTAATTTATGGGGGTCACCTGAATCAAACCACCACAGTAAGGGTAGTGATGGAGTTCAGATTCTTAGAACTCAAGTAAAAGCCTGATGGATGCAGAAGGGAATGTCTGTGATCTCAGCCTTCCTGTGGTGAGATAGAAGGCAGAGCCAGGAGAATCACAGAAGCTCCCAGGCTGGAGAGCCTGGCATGCAAACTGGCACACACCAGAGACCCTGACTCAAACAAGACGGATGGAGGGTGAGGACCCCACCCACAGTTGTTCTCTGACCTCATATGAACCCCATGTGCATGCCAGTGCACATGTACACACACACACACACACACACACACACATACACACACACACACCCTTTATACCCAAGTGAACAAGCTTTTGGTTTGAGCTGCTAAAGATACTATCCCACAGTGGCTGCTTGTTTGCAGTGAGTTTTTGCTGGACATTTTGCCACGTGGCATGTATGTGCAGCACGCGCGTGAACGCGCACACGTGCACACACATACAATTTTAGGAAAGGCTAAACTACATTAACCAAACAACCTGTCTACAAACAAGTTAGGCAGTTCTAAAGTAAAGTGTGCTGGTACGATTGTTTTATATTATCTCTTCAAAGTAAAGGGTTTATACATTCAGTGAAAACAAATTCAAGACCTGCCCATCCTCACCCTCTCCCTTTTCAACCAAAATATAAGTTTTGTTTAGGCATACGCTGTTTGGAAGTTTCATTTGAGCTTGAGGAGGAGATGAAAATGGAGAGTGATCCCTGGCTGTGGTGGGGAGGAGAAAGCAATCACTCTTCAGGTGCGTGTTAGTAATATCAGTAATGTAAGACAAGCTCTAAGCTCATCTCCTATTAGGCTAGAATCTCTGCACCTCCAAAAGCTGTTTGACAGCGTCCTTAGACTCTGGAACAGCGCTGTGGCTCTGTGGGTGATTGCAAAGGACTTATCTATTGATGAAAGGAATCTGAGGGACTATCAGCAGAACAGCCTGGCAGCTGGCTCTCAGCAGGATAGGATCATTGATCCCCTTCTCCATTTATTGGAACATTGAGCAAATTGACTGGTTCAATTGATTGCCTCAGCACCCTGGAGACACAATGCCACTATGGTCCTTACAACTCAAATTAAAAAGCTTTTTTGTTTGTTTGAGCAACTAAGAATCATATAATATCCACTTATTTTTCAATCAGTTTCTGCTGAAATGACTGCATGAATATTGGGAGAAGCTTAGGATTCTAGGTTTTCCTGAAAACCAGAAATGAGCCTATGGAAAAATAGGATATGGGGACAGCGAGGTATGTGACTTTCCCTCAGGAGACATGAATAAACACAGTGATAGGCCAGAGAAACAATCTCACTTTGTCCAGCTTGGTAAACCAGTGAGTTTGTTACAGGACCATGGGAGGGGTTGCTTCAAGGAACACAGGTGACCACAGGCAGCTGCATTTCTGAAGAGACCAGCCCCGCATGAGTGGCCGTACACAAATGCTGCGTCCCTGGCTCTCCCTGCCCACCTTGCAGGCAGCTTCACTGAAGAGCCTCTTCTCTCAGCAGGCCTTCCTGCTTAAGGAGCCTCGGGGGAAGGAACTTATGAGTCTTGTAACTTCCTGAGCTTTGAGTCTTTTGAGCTTTCCTCCTCCTTCCAGGAGGGAATGTTTCCATTTGAAGGAAAAGCGGGAAGTGTGCCGAGGGATCCCACCTGGGAGAAATGGGAGGTGTGCCAGGGGCCGTGTATATTTTTTAAATATTTTGTTTGTTTATTTGAGAGAGAGAAAGAGGGAGATAGAGAAAGAAAACAGGCACGCCAGGCCTTCCAACCACTGCAAACTCCAAACACATGTGCCGCCTTGTGTATCTATCTTATGTGAGTCTTGGGAAATCGAACCTGGATCCTTAACCTTTGCAGGGAAGCACTGAGCCATCTCTCCAGCCCTGTCAGGGGTCACCTTGGGCATCTGTCAGTGTACTTGTGTAATTGTGGTAGGACCTGTCACCATTGTTGACCTTTCCCCTGGGGGAGAAAGGAGAGTTGGAAGGAAGGGAGGGAGGGAGGAGGGAAGAGAAGGAGGGAACAAGCAAGCTAGCTTCCAATTCTCAGGCTAGGGAGATGATGCAGCAGCCAGAAGAGAGCTGCCTATACTCAAGCCAGGGCCTTGATTTGTCCTGAATCTGATTACAGCACCCATGGTAGATAACCAGGCATGGCCATGCACACCTGTAACCCCAGTCCTGTGATGGAGACTGGAGACTGGAGAACCCCTGGGGCTGCTGGTCAGCCAGTCTGATCCAAAGATAGCAGCCCCGGGCTCAGTGAGAGAGAAGTGGATGGCTGAAGAGGATGTTCTCCTCTGGTCCTTTGCATGTGTACCTGGCATGTGCACATCTGCATACACACATGCATATACTGCACACACACACACATACACACACACCTTGCACATACACTACCTTATACATGTGCATAAGACAAAACAAAACAAAAACCATACCAGTTCTCAAGTACCATTTTCTTTTTTTTTTTTTTTTTTTTTTTTTTTTTTTGCCAAGGTTCCAAACAAAGAAAAAATTGAGAAGGGGCGGAGGTTGCCAGCAGGGGCACTAAGGAACCCAACATAGACACAGGCCATATCCTGTTGCTCACCTGGTGAGCTCTTGCTTGCTCCCCACACGCCCCTCAGGGCTTCACTCTGAATCTGCTCGTGTCAGATGAAGAGGGAAATAGAATACCTGTGAGCCACTTTTCACTTCAACCTTTTCTGCCTTCTCTTGTCAAATTCAAAATCTGCTAAAGACCTATTCATCATTCTCTTTATTCCCCACCCCACCCCTCCCCCGTAGGGAATTCCTGGACTTGACAATAGCATCCAAGGACCCAAGGGCTCACAAGGAGACCGTGGAAGGCAGGTAATTATGTGGGCATCTGGAAGTAGCCTTGCAAAATGCTGACGCAGTGGCTATGGGGCTCAGGTCCATAGCAAAAGAATACAAAATGCCTGATAAGTAACTTTGAATCGGAGCAAATGTACTTGGTACTGGAAACCTATTGTTAGGAGCAAAACGAACTCATTCTTGCTTATTTGCTACGGTGGGATATAAGGAACAGTCTCATCTTATAAATTTGGGGAGAATTGGTTCACCATTCATGAATGCAAAGATTTAAACTTTAAGTTAAAATGAAAGACTAGTTAATTTAGTAGTTTTCTTTTTTAAAAGAAAGCTGTTTGAGCAAGAGTTCTTGGCCATCCCAGGACCCAGAGCACATACATTCTGAGAAGACGTTGACCTCTTAGCAGGTGATGGCAAGAACAAGGCCTGGAGGATGGCTTACTCCCTCAAGGCAAATCTCTTGGGATTTTTCTCATGATATCTCACAAGTCACAATTTGGTCACCTTACCCTGTTCTTCAAGATTTTTTTTTTAATCTGGATGATGACTCCACCTGGGGAAGGTGTTTGACATGGAGGGAAGAACTGGCCTTTGGGGGGCGGGGCTCACTCCTTCCTCAGTCTCTGTTCATGGCCAGCTTTCTGCCCTGGGAGCACTTTATGGAAACCTTACTTTTCTCATTTGAAAAACATGGTAGACAGTCTATTTTTATCTTTTCTAGACTCATTAATTTACCCCATTCTTCTGAATTTTGGTAAAACACATGAAAATCACGAGAATTTATTTGCAGGAGGGTGTTAATCTACACAGTTTAACGAGAGTGAATCCCTAAAGGTAGAGACTTTAATGAGTAGTAGTTTAACTTGAATACCCTGTGCCCTGTGCCCCAATCCCAAGTTAGACAATGCCAGTGAGACCCCATGGCACTAGTGTTGACATGTCCATGTGGGTCATGAGTTTCAGGAGGACATTTGTGACCAATGGAGGCTAACAGCACATTGCAGGGAGAGAGGGGGATGACCATCTGTCAGTCTGTAAAAGTTAGAACTGCCACCACTGGCCTGGAGAGATGGCTTAGTGACTCAGGCGCTTGCTTGCGAAGTCTAAGTACCCATGTTCATGATCTCGCCAGATACACAAAGGGGAGGCAAGTGCAAAGTCAAACATGCCAACTAGGTGGTACAAACATCAGGAGTTCAATTAGATTTTAGGGGTTGAAGCCCTGGAGCCAATTTTCATGTGCCCTCTCTCTCTCTCTCAAATAAAATTTTTAAAAAATTGCCACACCCATCTGTGTTCCTTTGACAGGGTAGAAGAGGCTGGCCAGGCTCCCCTGGGACTCCTGGCTCCAGAAGAAAGATGGTAAGAGCCCCTCTGTGTGGTACCTGTAGATCCATGGCTCCCGAGGCCCACGCTGTGCTGGCGGGGGGGTCATGGAGGGAGGTGCTGGGATGGTCACTGTGGATTGCTGTGTTGGGGAAACTGACTTAGCAGATGGCTCTGAATGGGGCTGGCTATGGACTTGGGAAACAGCCCCAAAGCTGAAGTAGAAAAGTGCTGGCTGAGGGGAGATACAGCAAAACAGAGGAAGTAGCCAGCCAGGGGCAATGTGGAAGAGGTTTGGCCTGCTTTCAAGGTTGTCTGAGATTGCCAGTTATATCACCATTGGTCCGGGTTCCACTATCTGCCAAATTTAGCACTAGGTGCTGGGGAGATGTTGAGGTGTTTGTCTGCAAAGCCTAACAACCTGGTACCCATGTAAAGCCAGATGCACAGAATGGTGCATTTATCTAAAGTTCATTGGCAGTGGCTAGAGGCTCTGACGTGCCCATTCTCATTCCTTCTTCCTCCTCCTCTCTTCTCTCTCCTTGCAAGTAAATAAAATATATATATATTTAAAGATAGTAAAATAAAAGATGAAAAGATCTCCAGTAAGCATGTAACAGAGAGTGAAATTCAGTTGCTTGTTATGAAATCTATTGTGTGTAATTTTGGTTTATGTCTTTTTAATTTTGTTTTCTTTTGTTATTGTTTAAATACATGCTTTAAAAAAAGTTCCATGCTCAATTGCTTAGGAAAATAGAAAGATTATATAACAGAAAATCTTTAGCCAATAAAAAGAAAATATTTAGTGGGATTCACTTCCACACCTGCACCAGAGTCTAAATTAGGCCTGTTTTTGTCTTGTTTCGTAGAATTTTCTTTTCCATTCTGTCTAGCTATTCAGCCTTGCCTCATTTCCCCTCCTCAAAATGTAAAACATCTCTAAATTGAGCACAAATGAAACCAGCTAAGTGCCGCACGTTTATGATGCATTGTATTTTCTGAGCAGAAGTAGTTTATAGAAGCATCAAAATATTTTTTGTAACTTGAAGTGTACCCACTTTGTCTGCAAGGCAGAGAGAATGGAAAGAAGGATGAAGATTCCATTTAGAATGTGCAGGATGGGAATGTTAGCCAAGCGCTTTGCTAATGCTGTCTGACAGAGACAGATAAAGAAGACATGGGTGCTTGTCACTGAGCTTTCTCAAAGGGCACTCGTAGATTTACCTACCCCTGCAAAACATTTTTCAATGTGAAGAATAGTATCCATCCTGGCACATGTGGCCTCTAGAGACTGTCTTTATAGTGCCATGTACTAGTTAAACTCAGAACTCTGACCTTCCCCTGGGGTGACAGATGGAGCTGTGGACTTCAGGAATAAAAGCAGAGCTTGCTATTAAAAATGATGGAGCTGGGATACTCTCTGCACTATTCCTTTCTTGTACAACTTGCTGAAAATTAACCGACTAGCTAATTAAAAATAGAGAAACCATGACCACAGCTTGAAACCAAAAATATGACTAACACCGGCCAAGTATTTTTACATCTGTACCCTAGGGAGGAAGGATTTGGAAAGCAGATGCAGGTCAGTTTAGCTCTCAAGCCAGGATCAGATATCTCTAAAAGTAACTATCATGAGCCAGGAAAGAACTGGTGGGTAATCTGCACATTTTAAGTACAGATTTCAAGAGGAACAGGGAATATGTCCATAGAAACTCAGCAAAGGAGATCAATAAGATGGACAATGCACATTTTAAGTGCATATTTCAAGAGGAACAGGGAATATGTCCATAGAAACTCAGTAAAGGAGACCAAGAGGATGGGCAACTGAAGAGTATGGTGGTATTATTATTATTATTATTGTTATTGTTATTATTATTATTATTGTTATCTTCAACCAGCAGGGGTGGCCATGGAGGCTGGAAATAATGGGGAGCTGGGTAATGGGGGCTGTGAACAATGGAGGATGGCAGTGACTGTCACAACAGAGAGAAGCTGTGATGTAAGGGACTTCCTGTGAGTTCCTTGAATCTCTTAAATGCCAAAAGTTGGAAGAAGATGGAACCTTAGAGTAGAAGCAAAAATTCATTTTATTTATTTTTAATATGTTTATTTATTTGAGGGAGAAAAAGAGGGAAAGAGACAGAGAGAGAGAGAGAATGGGCATGTCAGGGCCTCCAGCCACTGCAAACAAACTCCAGATGTATGTACCATCTTGTGCCTCTGGCTTACATGGGTCCTGGGGAATCGAACCGGGATACTTTGGCTTTGCAGGCAAATGCCTTAACTGCTAAGCCATCTCTCCAGCCAAAGAATTCATTTTATGGTGAAGTGTGCAGGATAGCGTATCCATGTGACTTTTCTGGCCCTGTTCCAGCTCCGGTTGTCGTGGGTTGGACAGCACATAGGTGGTCCCCTTCAAAGATGGTGACTGTTAGAAACAGGGCTGAGCTTACCTGTCAGCGAATCAGATGATTAGATGACCAGAAACTGTAAGAGAGAGAAGAAAAATTATGTCCAAAAGGCAACTATACCCTCATTAGGGAATTATTCAAGGAAATAGGTGGAAAACAGTTCATCTTAAAGAAATGAACCCAACTTTTTTGCTCTGAAAAAAAGTTCAACAAATTGCATAAGACAATAGACCACAAAAGAAAAGAATCGGTAGCACTTAGGGAGGTATAGAAGTTTGAAAAACGATGCATCGCAAAATAGAAATTATCTTATCTGACTTTGAATGTCTTCTGTTTTATTACTTTTTCTTTTTTTAATTAATTAATTTTTTATTAACAATTTCCATGACTGTTAACAGTATCCCATGGTAATGCCCCCCCCCACTTTTGCCTTTAAAACTCCACTCTCCATTATATCCCCTCCCCCTCTCAGTCTTTTATTTTGATGTCATGATCTTTTCCACCTATTATGATGGTCTTATGTAGATAGTGTCAAGCACTGTAAGGTCATGGATATCCAGGCCATTTTGTGTCTGGGGGGAGAATGTTGTAAGGAGTCCTACCCTTCCTTTGGCTCTTACATTCTTTCCGCCAACTCTTCCACAATGGACCCTGAGCCTTGGAAGGTGTGATCGAGATATTTCAGTGCTGAGCACTCCTCTGTCAATTTTTTCCAGCACCATGATGCCTTCTGAGTCATCCCAAGGTCACTGCCATCTGAAAAGAGAAGGTTCTCTACCAAAAGTGAGAGTAGCATTAACATATGGGTATGAACATTAAGAGAAGTGCTTACTGGGCAGTTGGATGAGCATAGTATATTCATTGAGCCAGACAGCAGCAGATGTTATACCCCTAGGGCTCATGACTACCCCTGTTTTAAGTTTTCAGTATCAGGAATGTATTCCCTCCCATGGAGCAGGCCTCCAGTCCAATTAGAGGGCAGTTGGTTTCCACCATGACAGTCATGCCACTATAGTTTTACTTTTTCTTTATTCAAGTAAAATTAAGTATAACATTTAAGTTTTGAAATAACACAATAGTATGATTTCTTTCCTACCAAAGGTGTCACTCACTAGAATTCTGTCTGAAACAATGTCCTAAGAAGCTGCCAGGAATTGTGATTATCAAATGTTAAATAATCATTATTTCTGGGGCTTGGAAGATAGCTCAGTGGGTAAAGTGCTTGCCACACACACAGGTATGAAGACCTGAGTTTGGATCCCCAGTACCCATGTAGAAGCTGGGTGTGAAGGCACTGGGGAGGCATGGACAGGAAAATACCTGGGACTTCTGGCTAGCTAGGATATAGAGTGCACAGCCAAGCCAGTGAGCTACAGGTTCAGTGAAAGATCCTGCCCCAGACTAAAGTGGAGGACTGCAGAGGTGGTTCATCAATTAAAGGCACTTTCTTACAAAGCCTGACAGCCTGGGTTCTATTTCTTGGTACCCACGCAAAGCCAGATGCACGAAGATGTGCATGCATCTGGACTTTGTTTGCAGTGGCAGGGGCCCTGGTGTGTCCATATTCTCATTCTCTTTTTCTCTCTCTCCCTCCCTCCCTCCCTCCCTCCTTGCCCACTGTGTGTGTGTGTTTCTCTCAAATAAAAATATTTTTTAAAAAGAAAAATACTCATGGGGCTGGAGAGATGCCTTAGCAATTAAGGCGCTCACCTGCGCAGCGTAAGGACTCCTTTTCAAATCCTCCAGATCCCACATACAGTCAGATGCAACAGTGATGAGAACATGCAATGTTGCACATGCCCATAAGAGGATGCATGTATCTGGCCTTCATTCACAGGAGCTGGAAGGCCCTGGCGCACCCATTTTCCCTCTCTCTCTCAAAAAGAGAAGAGAAGAGAAAAAAAATATAACAATAGATATTTAAAAAAACCTAAAGTAGAAAGTAAGACAATTAGCATCAACATGGTTCCACATGCATGTGCACCCATACAGACGAACACACATATTTATCCATACCATCCACATATACACAACATAAATATTTTAATAATTTTAATAATAGCTATTTCCTTTTTATGTTTATTATTATTAAGATGTTTCATATGGATAGTTATTTACTTTTTATATTTTATTTTTATTTACTTGAGAGAGAGAAGCAGATAGAGAGAATGGATGTGCCAGGACCTCTAGCCAACTGCAAATGAACTCCAGATGCATGCACTACTTTGTACATCTGGCTTACAGGGGCACCAGAGAATCAAACCTGGGTCCTTAGGCTTCACAGGCGAGTGCCTTAACCACTAAGTCATCTCTCCAGCCCACTAATAGTTATTTCTCTATGGATGGTTTGGAGAGGTGTTTAAATGTTTATTGTATATATTCCCTGTAATGAGATATTTAAAAATAAAGTATTTTTAAAACAAAATGACTATTTTTAGAAAGAAAACCACCTAAGCCTTTCACTGCAACGTCAGCAGGGGTTCGGTGGAGGGGTCATGAGTAGGAAGACAAAAGAATTTAATGGGTAGCCATTATGATCAAAACGCATAATGTGGGGCTGGAGAGATGGCTCGGCTTGGCCTGCAAAGCCTAATGACTTAGGTTTGATTTCCCAATACCCAGGTAAAGCCAGATGCACAAAGTGACATATGCTTCTGGAATTTGTTTTGCAGTGGCTGGAGGCCCTGGCCCGTCCATTCCCCCTGCCCCCATCTGCCTCTTTTTTCTCTCTCTCAAGTAAATCATTTTTAAAAAATCTGCTTCTTGGGTTAGGGGCATGAGTTGGGTATTGCTTAACTTGCCCCACCCAGTGTCTTGGAAGAAGCAGGGATATGATAAATATGTGTCCTAGTGACCTATTTTCATCAAGCTCTTTCAAAATCAGATCTTAGACACACAGGAGGAAGTGTTTGCCGATGATGTTTCAGCAACATGACAGTGAACTAGAGGAACTCTCTTCACGTGGAGTCTGTCCTCCATCCTGTAAGCTTTACTAGATGTCCTTTTATCTTTTTTTTTTTTTTCCTTTTTTTTTCGAGGTAGGGTCTCACTCTGGCTCAGGCTGACCTGGAATTCACTATGTAGTCTCAGGGTGGCCTTGAACTCTCGGCGATCCTCCTACCTCTGCCTCCCGAGTGCTGGGTCCTTTTATCTTTTTAATATGTGAGTGTACGTGAGCATGTGTATGCAGGAGCCCACGTGTGAGGAGGCTAGAGGACAGCCTTGGGTATCCACTTCGGTGATGCCATCGACGTCCTTGGAGACGGGCCTTTCATTGGCCTGGAACTCACCACTGTGGTAGAATGCATGCCTAGCAAGCCCCAGGGATCCTCCTGTCTCCGTCTCATCCAAAATTTTACATGAGTAACTGGGACTGTGAACTTAAGCCCTCCTGAGTTGAGATACGTTCCCAGTACTTGTCAGCTCCTTATATTGATAGAGCATAGCATTCCTGGGCTGGAGAGATGGCTTAGTGATTAAGGCGCTTGCCTGCAAAGCCGAAGGACCTCAGTTCGATTCCCCAGGACCCATGTAAGCCAGATGGCACACGGTGATGCATGTGTCTGGAGTTCGTTTCTAGTGGCCGTAGGCCCTGGCATGCCCATTCTCTCTCTTTCAATCTCTCTCTGCCTGTTTCTCTTTCCCTCCCTCAAATAAATAAAAAATTTAAAAAAATATTTTAGAATATAGCATTTCTCTCAGTTCTGCTGCTGCACCCAGATGTATCTGCATCAAACTGGTCTGGCCATGTACATTAGCTGCATGGATCCCAGGGGTGTCTGCCAAGGGTGGGACAACGCCCCCCACCCCATCTAGTGTTTGCAGCCTAGTAACTCTGCTGCTTCCCCCTTGTCCCATGCTTCTGACCCTGATGGCCTTATTGACAGTACCTGATAATGGAGTCAAGGCAGGCAAATTGGAAGTTCATCTACCCTGAACTTTTTTTTTTGTTTTGTTGTCTTTTAGTGTTTGATTATTATTATTAACAACATATTTCGTAAAGATACATCATGTGTTGGTACCCTCTTTTCCCTTGTCCCTGCCCCTATTCCATTGGGGACCCTCCTCAGTAGGGTTATAGGTATTCCCCATGGGGCTGTGGTTTATGCGTTGTGGTAGCAGCAGTCAGTTAATTGCTGGGGGTGGGGGGAGGAAATGCCTCTGGGCATGATGCCTCAACCTGTGGCTCTTACAATCTTTCCGCCTCTTCTTGTGCAAAATTCCCTGAGCAATAATGGGTGTGTTTTAAATCGACTTCAGTGATGAGCTCTTAGGAGCTTCTGGATCTCTGCTTTGGTGGGTGCTGAGTATCCTCAGGGTCTGTCTCCTACACCCTGGCCCAAGCCTGCACTTCTGTCCAGAGGATGATTCCTACCCATCCTCTGAAGCCCATCTCAAAAACCTTTTCCCCTGGGAAGACTTCTCTGGATCTGAACAACTGCATACAATTACTGTCTTTGAAACTGATCTCTCTACCTTCCCTTTTCCTATGGCATGTGGTGCACTCTGCTGTGTAAAAGTTTATAATTCTTCTCTCTCATCCCCCAAGACCCAAAAAGGAAGCATCTCATGGGATTGAAAGCTTTGTGATTGATACCTTCATGTTCCCATTTAATGCCCTTCAAAGGGTGCCAATAACTTTTCTGATTAAAAAATTCACTTTTAGGGCTGGAGAAATGGCTTAGCAGTTAAGGTGCTTGCTTGCAAAGCCTAAGGTTCTAGGTTCAATTCCCCAGAACCCATGTAAGCCAGATGCACAAGGTGGCACATGCATCTGGAGTTCACTTGCAGTGGCTGGAGGCCCTGGCATGCCCATCCTCTCTCTGCCTCTTCCTCACTCCCTCTCTCAAATAAGTACATAATTTTAAAAATTCCACTTGTAGGTATTTTTCTGAATGACACTGAAGTGAAGTGAATGGGAACAAACCCTTGAGCTAAAGGAGTGGAAATGCCTACTTTTCCTTCCTCTGACAAGAAAGATTTAGACTTTCATGAGAACTCATCCTTATTTGAAAGAAACAGGAATATTTCCCAAACAGTTTTGCTTCTTAAGTAACAGATTTTGAAATATAGTTAGCAGAATTTAAAGTGGGCAACACTGGCCATTCAGAATATTTCCGAGAAGTTTCCATCAAGACAATGTTGTCTGATGACTGTTGAAACTTGTACATCCCAGTTAAGTGTTTTGCTATGACCTTACTGACAAAGATAGCTAAAATGTCATTATCACTTGTCCTTCTGAGCTATGGCATATTGATAAGGGAGCATACCTCAAACTCTCACCTTATGTAAAGTGAAAAGTTGACTTGACTGGACAGTGACATTATTTTTGGCTGAATATTTTATCAATATACAGAATAGAGTAATTTTTGAATGTCCTGGTTGATTCATTCCTTACTGGTAACCCACATTATAAAACAAAACTAGTTGGACTATCTTTAGTTTCTGAGCTTAATCTATTATAAAGTTCCTGGATCCAATTCTCACAAGGTTTTCTTCTGGCATCCCATCTTCCAGCTGGTTCATGCCTGATTTCTGGCTTATTTGGTAGTGCTTGGGGAAAATATAAAATTCAAATCAGTCAATTATGCAGCTGTTGAATGACCCCAAGAAAGCTTAGTGAGTGGCAGATTATTGACCACAACCTGTTCTCATAGATATCTCTAGCGTTAGGTTGGCTGTGATTTCAATTACTTATTGCCCTAGGATACAAATTCAGAGTTGTTAATGTTCTGCTTTCACAGTGAAGTGGATAATGGAATGGTATATGGGAATTATTATTTCCATCAGTGCCATAAGATATTCAGTACTAATTTAAATCAACTATAAAAAGGCATTTTTTTCTTAATTAAAAACATCTAATTTTTTTCTCTTATTTTAGGTTGCTCATGGACAAAGAGGACATCCTGGCCCACAGGTCTGTGATTTTATTTTCTTCACTCCAAATGATAATCTATGTCTAATCAAGGAGCTAAAATCAAAACTGCTATCTCTTCCCATCTTGCTTTTGCTTTTTTGATGCAATCGGTTATGGAAAACAATGTTAGAAAATTTTAGGCTATAATTTCAAGAATTCAAACTTAAAAATTTGCACACAGATGATTTAAAAATTTATCAAAGGTGATATTTAGCCCATGTATTATTAATAAATTTAGCTTCGCTTGGTTTTCAAATACAAAGTGTGATAGCTTCAAGTAAACTTTTACATTTTTGCTCAGACAGTTGTCAAGCTGATAAATTCTATGAAACCCTATATAAACCAAGAAAAAAAGATTAAGCCTTAAGGTAAAGTGAGTAGGAGCTAGAACGCTTTCATTAGAAAGTTAGATCCAAGGCCATATTGTGTACCTTTTGCACATGTTGATGATATATTCTGCATGGTTCATGAAAACACAACTATTCATGAAAGAGCAGTTGTGACTTAGAATTTTAAAAAACACACATCCTCAGATCAAAACTACAGTGAGGGTGATACATGCATCTGGCGTCTGTTTGAGGCAGGTAGAGGCCCTGGGGCATGCCCATTCTCTCTATAGCTGGGTGTAGTGGTGAACACTTTTAATCCTAGCACTCAGGAGGCAGAGGTGGTAGGATCGCTGTGAGTTCAAGGCCACCCTAAGAGGCTACATAGTGAAGTTCATGTCAGCCTGGGCTAGAGTGAAACCCTACCTCAAAATAACAAAAACAAAAACAAAACACAGTGAAGGGGCTGGAGAGATGGCCTATCAGTTAAGATGCTTGCCTGAGAAGCCTAAGGACCCAGGTTCCATTCCCAGTACCCACGTACAATGCAGTACATGTGTCTGGAGTTTGTGTGCAGTGGCTAGAGGCCCTGGCGTGCCCATTCTCTATCTGAATCTTTTTCTTTCTCAAATAAATATTTAAAAAATAAAAACCACAATGAAGATAATGCCTTCATTCCATCATGTCATGGTGAAACTCCAAAATTCTAAGGATAAAAGAACTCCTTAAGCACTAGCAGAAAAAAAGACAGTTTTACTCAAGAAAGAAGGAATATAGTAGATTATAGCAGACTTCTAGTCAAAAATGTTAAAGAGAACAACAAAGTAATATCTTAAAGGTAGAGAAAAGGTATAACCCAGAATTTTATACCTAACTAAACTATATGTGAGTATAAATCCAACACTTTTCAGACATACAAAGAGAAATTATCATTCAGACATTGCCTCTTTCCCACATACTTTGTCTCAATCTATACCAAACGTTATGCCAAAATGCCTTAGGCTGAGTCATTTATGAACAGATTTTTTCTATTTCTAGTTATAGAGATTGGGAAGGATCAGGTCAAGTCCTCAGAAGGTTTAGTGTCTGCTGAGAGCTTGCTCCTCTGCTTCGAAACTAATACCTTTTTGCTGCATCCTCACACAGTAGACAGAGCTCATAGCCTCCTGAAGCCCTTTAGAAAGCCTCTAACCACACTTGTGAGGTGGGGCTTTTGTGACTTAGTCACTTAGCAAAGGTCCCACCTCCTAAGACATCACATTCCAGCATATGTGCACTTGGGAGGGTGGATTCACTCAGCTCATAGCATGGTTCCACATGGGACATCCACAAAAAGTAGTAAAGACCGCAACATGGCCTAAGTCGATGAGATCAGAGAAAAAAGACACTGAGCAAGTTCTTTTGGATTTCTAAGAAAATATATGAATGAGGGGTACTTAATCATATCCAACTATATGTAATTATATCAACTGTGATGCAACCCTAAGCTATCCTAACAGTTCGTTAAGCTGTCTTCATGCTTCCTTGATCTGTTTGGAATCCTTTCTGATAGAATCTGAGAACAGTGTGAAGAGAATGCTTAATTTTTCAATCCTTAGGGTTTTTTTTTAAATGTATTTGAATATAAATATATTGTTGTAAGATAACTGGATGTTTGGAAAGAATGTAAATTGTGAGTTCTTTTTAATGTACATACTCAAGATAGATATAGCATTATCCATTTTTTGAAAAAGTAGGATTTGTATGAATACGAAAACATACATATGCAAAGACAGAAGGCAAATACATCAACATCTTTGTTTGATGAGTTCTTAGACTTAAAAAAAAATTATTTTTATTTACTAGAGACAGAGAAGGAAAGAAGGAGAGAGAGAGAGAGAGAATATGAATGAGCACTCCAGGGCCTCCAGCCACTGCAAATAAACTCCAGATGCATGTGTCACCATGTGCAACTGGCTTACATGGGACCTGGAGAATTGAACCTGAGTCCTTAGGCTTTGCAGGCATGTTCCTTAACTGCTAAGCCATCTCTCCAGCCCAGATTTTAGACGTTTTTCTTCCTTGTGTTCATCTTTACATATGTTTTGTTGTTGTTGTTGTGGTTGTGCTTTTTTTTTGCAAAAATCCTTCATTGCCATTGCAAGTGGGGAAAAAATGTTTATCATCTTGCACATAAGGGAAATGAAATTTCCAAGCAGTAGCATCAGTAGATTTATTTCTCATCACAGGGAAAGCCTGGGATTGCAGGCCCCCGTGGACTTGATGGCTCACCAGGACTCCAAGGTCCTCGGGTATGTATTCGGTCAGTTAGAAAGTGAGATCTGGAAGAAGAACCTGGGTGCACAAGAACCTGATGACCTTTGCCAGGGCGATGGTGATGGGCAGCAGGAATACTCAGAATGTACCAAAGTCGAAATCCAAATGATGCTGAGAGCTCAACAGTACAGGAGACTTAAAACACAGCCACCAAGGCTCAGGGAACTTTGCATAAGAGGAGATGGAAAGATTGTAAGAGGCACAGACATTACCCTTCCTCCCTCCCCCCACCCCGCCCCATTGACCGACTGCTGCTCTCACAACTCATAAACTACAAGCCTATGCTGAATACCGAGATTCCCACTGGGGAGGGCCCTCTCGGTGGACTAGGGTCAGGGAAGAGGGGAATAATGGTCCCAATAAATATGTCCATACAAAGTTCTACTTAATAAAAAATGTGAATTAGGGCTGGAGAGATGGCTTAGCAGTTAAGATGCTTGTCTTCAAAGCAAAAGGACCCTCCCTACCTACCCTTCCTCCCCTCTCTTCCTTCCTTTCTTCCCTCCTTCCCTTTCTTCCTTCCTTCCCTCCCTCTCTTTCTCCCTTTCTTCCTTCCCTCCCTCTCTCTCTGCCTTCCTTCCCTCCTTCCCTCCCTCTCTCTCTTCCTTCCTTCCCTCCCTCTCTCTCTGCCTTCCTTCCCTCCTTCCCTCCCTCTCTCTCTTCCTTCCCTCCCTCCCTCTCTCTCTTCCTTCCCTCCCTCCTTCTGTCTCTAATAAAGTAACAAAAAAAACTTTTTAAAAAATTTAAACAAAAACAAAAAAGGGAAATCTAAAGCCTCCATAGAAACCCTCAAGCCACTTCCAGAGTTACTGATATTTAAAGTACGTTCAAGATAACAAAGAAAGGAAGTGGTCAGGTTTTGACTCATACAGCCCTTGGTCTCTTTTGTCTGAGTTCTGTCCCCATCAGGAGGTGGACGGGGAAGGCTCATGCTGGGCAGCCACCCTTATGTTCTGGGTTTGGGGTTGTTAGGGTAATCCAGGAAGACCTTGAGCCAAGGAAAATGTTGAGCCTGAAATCTGGGAATTGCGGTCAGTTTAACATAGTAATAGCTTGGTGTTACATCTCTGGATGGCCATGGTGTAGAAAAGCTGGCTCCACTCTAGGAAAGAATTGTTCCCAATCTAGCTGGAGGCTTCAGCAGGGTGATCTATAGCATGGCGCTCTGCCCGTTCCTCCCAGCTTTCTTCTCCAGGGAGCTGCCTCCAACACTTTCTCCTCTGAGAGGAACAAGCCACCGCTGGCCCTGCACACCGGCCGTGTGAGCAGAGAGGAAGCAGGTGCCAGAGAGAGCAAAATGGCACCTAAAAAAATGACGGAGAGGAAGGTAGCAAATGCCGTGATGAGAGGAAGGCACTAGAGGACTGGAGGTAGCTGGGCGGCACGGCACGATCCGCCCAGCATGTGCAAAGTCCTGGGTTGGCTCCCTAACACTGGGGGGGGGGGGGGAGAATAAGGAAAAAAGACTACAATAGTTTTTTGGTTTTTTTTCCATCTCCAAACTTAGTTTTGAATGCATGAGAAATAACTGTACTGTTGGGCATAGGCAAGACGATCATTGGTTGCTTTTCCAAGGTTTAAAAACAAGTAGTTAAAAATAAAAGCGTTATATATTGGCCACTTGGTGCGTGGAACTTGAGCACAATATCTTTAAACGCCAGAAGAGAAACTTTGTCCACATTTTCTCACAATTTCCGAGTGGTAAATTGCCTTCCCCTTGGACCACTATATCTCTCCAGGTTGATGGCTTTTCTTTGTCGCTACTTGCCCAGCTGAGTAAAGCTCAATTTTCTTACTTTTAAGTGAAAGATATTTGCCACTGGGACTGTGCAGAAGCAGCTCAGTAGATTAACTGCCTTTATTTCATGCTCTGCAAGCAATGCTACAACATTCCTCCTTCCATTTTATATACCTCCCTTTTTTATAATTCACAACACAATTTAAAACTAGAAGTAAAATTCCAAATACTTCATGAAGGTTTCTCTGGGTAACATATGAAGTCGCAGCTAAGAGGCAACATAATATTCCAGAAGTTAGAAATACCTAAATTTTATCTTGACCAGCTGCCACATCTTCTTAATGACCCATCTTATGTGTGGCTATTGAGTATAAAATTGACTTAGATATTCTGGTTTTAGATTAGTGTGATTAAGATTTGTTTAATGGAACTGGAGAGATGGCTTAGCTGTTAAGGCATTTGTCTGCAAAGCCAAAGGTCCATGGTTCAATTCCCCAGGACCCATGTAGGTCAGATGCACTAGGTGACACATGCATTTGGAGTTCTTTTACAATGGCTGGAGGTCCTGGTGTGCCCATTCCCTCCCTCCCTCCCTCTCTCCCTCCCTCCCTCCTCTCTCTCTCTCTCTCTCTCTCTCTCTCTCTCTCTCTCTCTCTCTCTCTATCTCTCTCTCTCTCTCTCTCTCTCACACACACACACACACACACACACACACAATAAATATTTTTTAAAAGATTTGTTTAATGTAAGAAGTATGCAGATTCAGATTATGAAGGTGCTATAGATGATAGTGATATTGTAAGAGCTCAGCTATTCTGTATTTATTCCCAGTCCCTTCCACTGTAAAAACCCAAAAAGCTGAACATCAGATTGAACTACACTCCCACACAGATAAGGGAAAACTTTCCCATTTCCACCTTTTATATGCATGCTAATTTAAAAGGGCTCTTATTGTAGTGAACAATAACACTTTGATTCTGTGTCCATAGGGCCCAAGAGGAGAGGCTGGTACAAAAGGAGAAAAAGGAAATCTGGGAATTAAAGGTCCCCAGGTATGTAAGGAGAGAGAAATGAACTGACTGCACTTGGCTTTGATCTTGGCTTTATAGTGGATGCCCTGCTGGTCTCTTGTCTGCTTCTGCATTGAACGTGGTGGCCCCATCTTGTTGGGGAGACTGCTATTCCGTTAGAGGTAGGAATCGTTCCTGGCTACCTCTGCCTCTACCACACAGCTAAGGCAAAGAATTCCTCCTCCCTATTAAGTGACATTAAATCACTTGCACTCCCAAGCCTCTTGGAGCCTCTTTTCCCACCCAAGAGACAAGTCTACCCTAGTGATCCTCACCCTGGCTGTGCGTCAGAACCTCCCTGGGGGTGACTAAAACTTTCCACCACCAGGAGCCTGCCTCACAACTCTCAAATCAGGATCTGTGGAAGTGAAATAAAAATGGTGGGATTGATAATCTTGAATCCTCCCCCAAATAACTACAATAGATAAACCCAGGGTTGGGAATGATTATCCAACATCAGTGCTTCTCGCTCTTCAAAACATGTGAGACTCCCCTAGAGAACACATTGAAGTGCAGATCCTGAATCCAGGAGTCCTTGGGCAGGAGGACCTGAGATTCTGCATGCTGAGCAAGCCTCTGGTGATGCTGCTACTACAGGCCTCTGGACCACTCTTTGAGTAGCAAGACCCCATGGGCTTCACCCTTAGTTTTCTTCTTCTTTTAGAGAGAGTGAGACACAGAGAAGAGAGAGAAAGAGTTGGCATGCCAGGGCCTCAGCCACCACAATCAAACTCCAGACGCTTGCACCACCTTAGTGGGCACATGCAATCTTGTGCTTGCCTCACCTTTTATGCATGTGGCTTACGTGGGATCTGGAGTATCGAACATGGGTCCTTAGGCTTTGCAGGCAAGCGCCTTAACTGCTAAGCCATCTCTCCAGCCCCTTCACCCTTTTTCTAGCACAGTTTAATTTTGTACATCTCTGGGTCTCATTTTTCTCTGGGGCAGTAGCACCTGGCACAATGCCACTCAATACACTTGGGTGATGAATCAAGCAGTGAATTTCACTCTCCACACACAGTAGTATACAGGGAATGCATTACTTTGTGACCATTAGTTAAACTGGGCATTTGGCCCAACTGTTAAGTGGTTTCTCTCATCACCAGAATATTTAAGGAGCTTATTTGCATAAGCTTGTATAGCATGACATAATATTTCAAAGCACATTAACAATGGCCTGTGATAATGTTTGTTTCGAAGTTGGATGAGAAAGTGCTCCTTCAGAGCAAAATGGAAACTTTTATCATCTCACAGTAGAATCGAATTGATGTTAAGAAACCATACTGCATTCACATCCTTATTTACATCCTTGGCTCAGTAAAAGCTTGCTGGCACCACAAATTAAGACTTTTTTATTGTAAACAGCAGTACATGCCAAAGAAAACATATACTGGGTTATTATCTCATCTGATACTATCAAATATTGATATTCAGATGGGTTGAAATTCAAAGGTCTTAGTCTTTCTTTTGCTCCAGAATCTACAATTGTATCCAAGTGCTATTACTCTATTAACTGTCCATTTGCCCCATGGTGCCCCTATGTGAATGGGTCCCTTTAATCTTGCCTTTGGCAAGATGCTTCATAGTCATAAATCATTCATCCCATTGGCATTGCCAGTGAGTCAAAAGGTACCATGTCTCTCTAGCCTCCACTTCCATTTTTCTGGCTAGAAAGCATGATTTTCTTTGTTTAGTTTTCATAAAATACCTCTGTCAACCAGTTACAATGCTGTTTCAAAAAAGAGTGGAATTTTCTCTGTGTTCAGGACATGATGAATAGAAGCTCAAAATTGTTGTTTCCAAAGGAAAACCACAGAGACAAACATAGTCAGATATCCAAGAGGGTGTTGTTTTTTTATTGGCTCTACAAACCCATTGCCATAGATTTCATATTGTTTTATAGCTCATGAGGACCTGCCTCTCTAGTGGAAAAATGTATTCTGTAATAGCAGGCGTGAAACTTTCCTCAGGACATACATTTAGAAGAAGTAATGTGATTTCTATGGATGGCATACTGAAGGCTTATTAAATTACACAGTGCTGGAGTGTTCCACATACATAAAATGTGTTCATCCAGCCAATATGTGGCCATGATATAAAGAAATATAAACTGAGGAAAATAGGGATGGCTTAGCAATTAAGGCATTTTCCTGCAAAGCCAAAGGACCCAGGTTCGAGTCTCTAGGACTCATGTTAGACAGATGGACAAGGGGATGTAAGTGTCTGGAGTTTATTTGCAGTGGCTACAAGCCCTAGCATGCCCATTCTCTCTCTCTCTCTCTCTCTCTCTCTCTCTCTCTGTCTCCTCCCCTTTCTCTGTCAAATATACATACATACATATATATATGTGTGTGTATATATATATGTGTGTGTGTATATATGTATATATGCGTGTGTATATCTATATGTATGTATATATGTATATGTATGTGTGTGCATATATATATACGTATATATATACGTATATATATGTATATATATACACGTATATATCTGTATTTATATATACGTATATATATATGCACACACATACATATACATATATACATACATATATATATATGTGTGTATATATATATATATATATATATAGAGAGAGAGAGAGAGAGAGAGAGAGAGAGAGAGAGAGAGGGGCAGAGAGACAGACAGACACACATACATTCTGAGGCACAACCATAAAGACCTTTGCAAGGAATAGCATAGTCTTTTGTGTCTCCCGTTTGTTTCCTCCCTGGTTTACTGCACAGCACTATTTTAATATTACCAAATGCCCAGAAATATAATTGAAAGCTATATCCAAACTTCTAAATTTTTTTTCTTTTTTGTGGTAAGGTCTCTCTCTAGCCCAGGCAGACCTGGAATTCACTATGTAGCCTCAGGGTGGCCTTGAACTCACAGTGATCCTCCTGCCTCTGCCTCCCAAGTGCTGGGATTAAAGGCGTGCAACACCACGCCTGGCCAAACTTCTAATTTTAATTGAAGTTCAAGTTAAACATTTGTGCTTTCTTGGTTAAATAATACTAGTGACATAAGCACCATCTAGAAAAGTTGTAATTAGCTGGATGTGGTCCTAGACACCTGCATTTCCAGGGGGTCAAGAGTTCAAGACCAACCTGAGCTATATGACACCCTGCCTCAATAAAAAAAGGGGGGGAAGAAGAGAGAGGAGGGGGGAGATGGGGAGGGGAGGAAGGAAAAGTGAAAAAAAGAGAAATATAATAATTGCTCAATGCAGACTTTGAGAACATAGAATTTCTGTTATCTTTACAAAGCTTAGCATAGTAGTCATAGACATTGGATCTGGAGCCAAAATGCCTAGATTTGAGTTCCAGGCTTGTCCCTTATGATCTGTGTGACCTTGGGCAATTTATTTAACAGAAATCTACCATAAAAGAAGAGTCATGGTCGCTACCTCACTGGATGTTGTGAAAATTAAAATGGCTTGATATTACACAGGTGCAGAAGCAAGCACTACATACGTGTTTGTGATTACTACCATATTATGTACACACTGTCCAACTCAACAGAGGTATTTTATGTCCTGGACTGTGGCTCACATTTTGAGAAAAGCCCTGGTACTCAGAGGAAGATATGTAATGCTCCCCTCAGTCATCAGACTTCATTGCTCTACAGCATGTTGATCGGATGGTCCATCAACCCCACTCCCTGTACTAATTTGACAGTTATTTACAAGAAATGGTTCCAGTGTGGCAGACTCTATGCTCAGACTCAAGAAAGATTTTTCTATTTTCTTCCTTTTTTAGATTTTTTTTTTTAATTTAGACATGGGGTTTTCCTTTTTTCAAATGTTTTTTATCAATGTTATTTTTATTTATTTATTTATTTATTATTATTGGTTTTTCAAAGTAGGGTTTTGCTATATCCAAGGATGTCCTGGAATTCACTATGTAATCTTAGGCTGGCCTCGAGCTCCCTGGGATCCTCCTACCTCTGCCTCCCAAGTGCTGGAATTAAAAGCATGCACCACCACACCTGGGTTCTAAATATTTTTATTAATTTACTTGAGAGAGAGAGAGAAAGAGAGAATGGATGCTCCATGGTCTCTAGAGGCTGAAAACAAACTCCAGGCACATGTGTCACCTTGTGCATCTGGCTTACATGGGTCCTGGGGAATCAAACCTGGGTCCTTTAGCTTTCCAGGCAAGCACCTTAACTGCTAAGCCATTGTTCCAGCCCAACTTTTCTAAGAATTTCTGAAAACTATCTCAGGATGTTTACCCTGTACTACCTGAACATATTTTGCCACACTGATAGTGAAATCGATTGAGCTTTCCAATGTACAGCTCATAAAAGTTTGTAAAGATATTTACCCTCAAACAAAGGCTGAGCCTTTGCTTTTGGTAGAAAGCATTTTTTCTCATTAGGCAAATGTCATTTGGAATGCCTTCCTTAAATGGCAGACACTTTAGCTACATCTGGTCTCTGAGTACAATGGTGAGAACCTGAAATCTGTTTGGAACACAAGACTCACGAGGAAGGATCATCATTCAGGCAACATCTGGCATGAATCACTTTATTCATTTTCTTTTATTTACTAGTCTTTATTTGACAGCTGTGGTACTTTTTTCCAGAGCAGGAATCTGAATGGCCATAACTCTTCTCCCATCTGCAGCTCATTTTCCTCTTAGAAGAGATGTAAATGCTTTAAGGGAAAGTTGGTCTATGTCTTGCTATATTCATAATCCTTGTTTTGTTTCAGGGGCCTCCTGGACTTGGAGGACAAGTTGGGAAGCAAGGCCATTTGGGAAGCCAAGGAAATAAAGTAGGTCACATTCTTTTTAACCCCCTCCCCCAAGGTTGAAGCGTTTTATCTACTCAAAAAGAACTGTGTCTGGCTAGATTGGCCAGAGCCCTTTCACCACAAAGAAAAACACATCTCATTGCCCCAAAGCCCTGGCTTGGTTCTTAGAGAGCCAGCGATCTCTAAGGACATGGGCGTGGACCAAGATGAGGTCAGGGATTCCAGCTCAACTTAATCTCACCAGGGGCTACACCCCATCCAGCTAAGAGATTGCATGGAAGGAGGGCTATTCTGGCGAGGCCTGCCCCACAACCCCTGGTCTACATCCATCCTTCCTTTTACTTTCATTCTATGTTTCTTCTTCCTCCTCTCATACCAACATTGGTTGGATGCATTTTAAGACTAAAGGCCTCTTTATGGCTCAGTGAATATTTATGACTGAATAAACTTCTCAGAGTTATGATACATAAGACATGAGATCGATCCCCCAAACTGAGAGCTGCTTCAAGGCAGTAGACAATGACATAAAGTAGGCAAGGATGAGGGAGGCTGGTGTTGTTAGAAAGCATTGTTAGAAGGCTTGGATAGGGCTGGAGAGATGGCTTAGCAGTTAAGGCAGTTGCCTGCAAAGCCAAAGGACCCCAGGTTCAATTCCCCAAGACCCACATAAGCTAGATGCACAAGGTGGTATGCCCTGGCATGCCTATTTGTGCGTGCTCCCTCTCTCTCTCTCTCCTCCCCTCTCTACCTCTTTCTCACAATAAATTTTTTAAGGCTGGAGAGATGGCTTAGCGGTTAAGCGCTTGCCTGTGAAGCCTAAGGACCCCGGTTCGAGGCTCGGTTCCCCAGGTCCCACGTTAGCCAGATGCACAAGGGGGCGCACGAGTCTGGAGTTCGTTTGCAGAGGCTGGAAGCCCTGGCGCGCCCATTCTCTCTCTCTCCCTCTATCTGTCTTTCTCCCTGTGTCTGTCGCTCTCAAATAAATAAATAAATAAATAAAATTTTTAAAAAAGACTTGGGTAAAGAGGCATCAGAGCCGGGTGTGGTGGCGCACGCCTTTAATCCCAGCACTCGGGAGGCAGAGGTAGGAGGATCGCCGTGAGTTCAAGGCCACCCTGAGACTACAGAGTTAATTCCAGGTCAGCCTGGACCAGAGTGAGACCCTACCTCGAAAAACCAAAAAAAAAAAAAAAAAAAAAAAAAAAAAAAAAAAGAGGCATCAGAGAGGATATAGTCTTTGGCATTTCAGTTAAAAGGAACAATGTGCAAGAAGGCATGGGTGGGGATGAAACATCCTGGGAGAATGGATGATTTGAGGGATACTTTTCGTTGTTGTTGTTGTTGTTGTTGTTGTTGTTTTTTAAGGTAGGATTTCACTCTAGCCCAGGCTGACCTGGAATTCACTATGTAGTCTCAGGGTGGCCTCAAACTCTTGGTGATCCTCCTACCTCTGCCTCCCAAGTGCTGGGATTAAAGGCGTGCGCAACCACACATGGCTCTCTTTTCTGGTTTTTTCAAGGTAGGGTCTCACTGTAGCCCAGGCTGTCCTGGAATTCACTATGGAGTCTCAGGGTGGCCTCGAACTCAAGGTGATCCTCCTACCTCTGCCTCCTGAGTGCTGGGATTAAATGCGTGCGCCACCACGCCTGGCAGGGCATTTGTTTTCAATGACAGGAGAGACTTCTGCATGTTCACGATTGGAGAAGAGAAAGCAAGGGGCTGAAAAGACTAGACAGAGGAGCTAGAACAGCTCTTCAGGGTAGAGTAGCTGCCCAGGTTGTTTCTTGACAGAACAAGCTTGAGGCATACGCAAAGGGCTTAGCTTTGAATTGGAGAACTGCTGGCAGAGGCCCGTGATGGAGGGCAGCAGAGGGGTGCTGCCGACACCATTGATTGGCATTGTCATAAAAAGCAAAGTTGATGGGGCCAACTGGATTCCAAAGAAAAGGGTTTCTGGAGGATGTGGCGTAGCAAGAATGGCTGGAAAATGAGAGTGGGAACGAGAGATGATTGATATTGTAGCTTTGTTCTAACTCTGGAGAAGGGGTGTCTCTGGTGAGAATGAAGTTTCCATTTCTGTGTGTGTGTTGTTGCCATGTGTGTGTGCGTGTGTGCGTGCATGCATGCATGTGTTGACTCCATGGACATATGCATATCGCGTGAGAAAGGAAGATGCTCTGGACAGTGAGACGCGGGGATCTCAAGAACAGACATAAATGGATGAACCCTTGAGCTGGAGTAGCGGTGGAAGGGGAGGAACAGCCCAAGCAGGTTGTCTGTGCCCATCAAGACCATTATTAATATAAGGGACTTTTCAGCGAGGGGGAGAACTCATTGAGGGTGAAGGGCGACAAGTGCCCCAAATCAAACTCAAGCATTTTGGGCAGCCTCCAGATGGAATGATTCCTGGACTCACTGTTAGTGGAGATAAACCTCAAACACTTACCCTGATCTTCCTCCAGTAAGTTCAAGTTCGTCCATCCTAGGCTCCGTGCCGGAACCTACCAGTCCTGGACAAGCCATGAGACTGTTTGTTGTCCCGCCTTGAGGCAGATGTCTTCAGATTTCAGTGTGCTTGGGGACCAGCTGGGAAGCTTACTTTAAAACACATATTTTTGGACTCCACTACAAGACATTTTTAAAGGGCTCTACGAATTTGCTTTTGCACATGAGCCCCTCATGATGGAGGAATGCACAGCCTCTGAACGCACTCTGAGGATCATTTCCTGGAAGTCGTGGGGAGATGCTCTGCGTACTCTCCCATTTTCACTCCCATAGCTCAGTGTCATGGGCATTTGTCTATTTGCAGTTCTCAGCCTTACCATTTTACCTTTCCTTTCTTTTTTTTTTTTTCTTTTTCTTTTGAGATAGGGTCTCACTCTAGCCCAGGCTGACCTGAAATTCACTCTGTAGCCTCAGGGTGGCCTCGAACTCACAGCTACCTCCTACCTCAGCTTCCTGAGTGCTGGGACACTAAAGGTGTGTGCCACTATGGCTGGCTAACTTTTCTTTTTCAGAAATTGATTTAGCCAGGTTTGGTGATGCACACCTTTAACCCCAGCACTTGGGAGGCAGAGGTAGGAGGATTGCCGAGAGTTTGAGGCCAGCCTGAGACTCCATAGTGAATTTCAGGTCAGCCTGAGCTAGAGCAACACCCTACCTCGGGAAAAAGAGCTAAAAGACTGAGGTAGGAGGGTTACTACAAGTTTGAGACCAGACTGAACTATAGAGTAAGGCTCTTAGGAGAGGAGAAAACACACAAACACACACACACACACAGGACTGGGGAGATAATTCAGTTGGTACAGTGCTTCTTGTATAAGCATCAGAACCTGCATTTGATTCCACACAGCCCACGTGATGGTGCATGCTTGTAATGCTGGTGCAAGGAAGGCAGACAGGCAGATCTCTGAGGCTCACTGGCCAGCCAGTGACCTACTTGGTGAGTTTCAGGCCAATGAGAGAACTTACTTCAAAAAAGGAAGACAGTGTCTGAGGAACAACACCCGAGGTTGTCCTCTTTTGGCCTCTACATGCTGTGTGCACACATGTGCATGCATACCTGTACAGGCACACCTAAAATGGGAATACAACCAGGTTGCAGTGTGTTCATATATTAGTCTCCAATAAAATTGGGCTGGAGAAATGGCTTAGCGGTTAAGGCACTTGCCTGTAAAGCCAAAGGACTCTGATCCGGTTCCCCAGGACCCACATAAGCCAGATGCATAAGGTGGCATATGCATCTGGAGTTCATTTGCAGTGGCTGGAGGCCCTGGAATGCCCAATCTCTATCTGCCTCTTTCTCTCTAAAGTCAGTAAAAAAAAAATTTTCTTTAAAAAAAATTACAATTAACAAAACCCAATGAAGACTCATCTCACTGTTTTGTTGAACAGGGAGAACCTGGAGACCCGGGAGAAAAGGGAGCTACTGGCTTTCCTGGTCCTCGGGGCCCACAGGTTGGTATTTTGCTTTTTCATTACTGATCTGGCCTGTAGAATCCTTTGCTTTGATAGTCATTCACTTGAACCCAATATCTGAGAAGCTTTCTAAAGACACATCCAAATCTAGGTGTATTGTGTTCTAGAAACTGGGAATGGTATCACTCATTTTGGATGAGCTCCTTGGCCTGCTTTTCCAAAGCAGCAGACATATGGTCAGGATGCTCTTGAAGCCAAATGGTCCAGTAGACAAAGTTTCACAGCATCCTCGTATCACTTCCTCCATCCTTGCATCCATCAAGACCTCTCCATCAGACATCCCATCCCACATGTCTCCTCCCATTGCTCACAGCTCCTACAGGACCAGACAGCAACCATTGGTCAGACATTGTGAAGTGCTTGGTTTTTTGTTTTTTTGTTTAGCCAACTGCAAATGGATGGCTATAACTTAACATATTAGCATACAGATGTTCTCGCCAAGAGCTGTTAGGAGACTATTGCTTTTTACTGGGAGATTACAAGAAGCCAAAGCATGACATAGTCACTCCTTGTTGAAGCTACCTTCTTGTTGATGGGACCAAAAAGCAGCTGAAGGAGAAACGGGGTTTATTTTGGCTGACATGGAAATTTCAGCAAGGCAGGGAAAGGATCATAGAGCAGAGGCTGGACATCAGTTCTTGCCACAGCAGCTGGCTATGAGCTGAGAAAGTGAGCAAGGGAGGAGCTGGGCTTTCATACCCCCAAGCTCGCCCCCGGGCACCACACCTCCTCCAGCAAGGCTCCACCTCCACAACTGCCACCAGCTGGCGACCAAGCATTCAAAACACGTGAGGGGACATCTGACTCTTAGCCCCGCACTCTTGGTCTTCATCATGACACTCTGAGTGCATTTTTAATTCCCATTTTACAGATGCTTTGAGTGCCATCATCCCAAAGTGTCACCGACGCCTGTCCAAAGGCAGGAGCCTGCTACCTAGTATCCGCGAATGAAACCAGAAACCAGTCTGCTTTGTTCTCTTGTGACTAGGCCTGTCTCTATCTGTAGTCTGGATGCTTGTAATTAATTGCTTTGTTGCTAGGGTGACGATGGCCATCCCAGTTATGGTAACAGTGGACATAAAGGGACAAAGGTAAGCCACATCTACTGAAGCTGGATCCACTCCACTTATTCCTGTTGTTTGTTCGGTTTGCTATAGAAGGAGGAAGTGTGTGAAGCAGTCCTCTATAACTTGAAGTCTATTTTGATAATTCACTTGCTGATACCCTATGGGGAACATATGGAGGGGAAGTGTGTGAGGGTTTCAGATGCAGGTGAAAATTGAAAGTTGAAATGAATTCCCTGTGTGTTGCCATGATGTGTGGTGAGGGCCTGACTTGTCCCAGCCTGAACAGCCTCTAATCTGAGCAGCTCTGTACTTGATTTCGCTCAGGAGGCAGTCCGTATTTGTCCTCCCGTTGTTATGATTGCTTTAGCTATTGGTAAGAGACTTCGCGGCATTTTACTTTTTTCTAAATGCAGTGGTCCAAACAGTAATTTTAAAATGAAACTGTGCATCAAAATAATCACTTTATGCTGTCACTGAATATTTATTCTTATGCTTACTTGTGTGCACATACACACCGGGCTGTCTTGCCATTGAACATGAATTCCCATCTGGTTTTATGTGGGAGGCTGGGGAATTGAACCCAAGCCAGAAGGCTTGCAAGCAAGAGCCTTTAACCACTTAGCCATCTCTCTAGCCCTCTCACTAAATACCTGAAAATGCCTGAAAAACGAGATAGGTAAGTTTACTAAAATCAGTGTTTTTTTAAAGAAAATATTTATTTGAGAGAGAGAAGGACTGAGAGAGAGTGTGTGTGTACCAGAGTACCGTGACCTCTTGCCACATGCCCCACTTTGTGCAGCTGGCTTTATGTGGGTACTGGACCATCAAACCTGGACCATCAAGCTTTGGCAGAAAGTGGCTTGTGCTACTGAGAGCCACCTCTCCCCAAACCAGTGTTTTTAATATACCAAAAATTACTACTTAAAAAAAAAATCATGAAGCCGGGCGTGGTGGCACACGCCTTTAATCCCAGCACTCTGGAGGTAGAGGTAGGAGGATTGCCATGAGTTCAAGGCCACCCTGAGACTCACAGTGAATTCCAGGTCAGCCTGGGCTAGAGTGAGACCCTACCTTGAAAAACCAAAAAAAAAAAAAAAAAAAATCATGAAAGGGCTGAAGATATTGGTTTAGCAGTTGAGGTGCTTGCCTGAGAAGCCTAAGGACCCAGGTTTTATTCCTCAGTACCCACATAAGCCAGTTGCACATGGTGGTGATAGCATCTGGAGGTCATTTGCAGTGGCGATAGGCCCTTGCAAGCCCATTCTAGCTCTCTCCCCTTCCTGCTCAAATAAAAACTTGAAAAAAACTAAATCAATGAAAAGGTACAATATAATTACAACATCTTCAAAAACTTAATATAAAGATACCCTCTCTGAGACTTAAGACGAAGCTCTGAGGGCTGGAGACATGGCTTAGCAGTTAAAGCGCTTGCTTGTGAAAGCCTAAGGACCCAGGTTCAATTTCCCCAGTTCCCACATAAGCCCAAGTGCACAAGGTGGTGCAGTGTCTGGAGTTTGTTCACAATAACTAGAGGGCCTGGCCCATCCTTTCTATCTATGCCCCCTCCTGTCAAATAAGTAAAATACTTTTTTCTTAAGTTCTAAGAAATAAACAAATTTCAGTGGGTTTTGGAGTCATAGCAAGTTTCTGTTGGAAAGCCTAAAATAGCACAAAGACTCTGCCTCAAATTAGGTAGAATGCGAGGAACGACATCTGAGGCTGCCCTGACTTCCACGTGTGTGCCTATACAGGCTTGTCACACACCCACACATGCAAAAAAAAAGAAAATACCAAGCTGGAGAGATTGCTCAGTGGTTAAAGGTGCTTCCTTCTGAAGCCTGCCTGCCTGGGATTCAATTCCTCAACACCCACATAAAGCCGGATGCAGTGGCGCATGCACCTGTGATCCCAGGGTGCCTATGAGAATGGGAGGTGGAACCAGGAGGATTCAGAACTTGCAGGGCAGTGAGGCTAATGGTTCTATGCAGTCTGGCAGTTCGTAGGGGAAAGGGAACCCGCCTCAAAGAAGGTGGAGCACAGGCTCCTCAGGATTACTCTCTGAGCTCCATGCATGCACTGTTATACATGTGCCCACATATACACACACACGCCCATGTATGCACAAAGTAAATACATTGTAAGTAAATAAAAATTTATTTTAAAGTCGGGCGTGGTGGTGCACACCTTGAATCCCAGCACTCAGGAGGCAGAGGTAGGAGGATCGTCATGAGTTCAAGGCCACCCTGAGACTCCATAGTGAATTCCAGGTCAGCCTGAGCTAGAGTGAGACCCTACCTTCAAAAATCAAAAAGAAAAAATTTAAATACATATTTCTTATCACATAGGATGTATTAAACCTTTTTAACTACAAGCTGCCACCAAAGCAAGGTAAAAGGCAGACCTTGTACTAAATGGTCACATTTAGACTGTCAGCTTCCTAAATTTTGCCATTTGAGCAAGGCTGTTTTTAGCCAAATAGCCCCTATTCTGTTACATGCACAGACAATGGAGAGGCGATTTGTAAGGTCCTCTGGTCACTTCAGCGTCAGATTCCTTTCAGCCGCTTATTCTGGGCTGCTGTATTTTGGTGACGCCAGTGAGTAATTTAATTTGGGAATTGGAATTAGTTTCTCTAGGAGTGATATACAGTTTCCAACTGGTTCAACCCTTCCTGTGTTCACAGGTACTAAAACTAATCAAGGCAGCAGGTGAAATTAAAGTCGATATAAATCTACTTGGGTGATGTGTGTGTATTGATTTCCTCTGCTGTTGCTTGCAGGGGCAAGAAGGATTCCCTGGAGAAAGTGGACCTAAGGTATTGCATTCTCTCCCTAGTAACTAGAGATCTGTCAGGAAGTCTGTGGGGGGTTAGGAAGTTTATCTTAGGCCAAGAGAAAGACAATTCATGATAGATAAGTATTTTGACTGCAGGGAAAAGGTAAGAAACAAATAGTCCATTTCTTCCTAATGTTTAATATATTTATTTAATAATGTAAGAAAGGTATTTCAGTTTAATTAATACAGTTTTGAATTTTAAGCCATGTGTCCATATTTTGTATTTTGTCTTTGTTGTCTATATATCTATCATCTATAACTGTATTTTTGTTTTGTTTTTGTTTTTGAGGTAGGGTCTCACTCGAGCCCAGGCTGACCTGGAATTCACTCTGTAGTCTCAGGGTGGCCTTGAACTCACGGCGATCCTCCTACCTCTGCCTCCCGAGTGCTGGTGCTGGGATTAAAGGCGTGCGCCACCACGCCCAGCTATAACTGTATTTTTAAAAAATATTCTTTGATATTTTTATTTGTGTATTTGAAAGTGACAGAACGAGAAATAGGCGGATAGAGAGAGGGAGAGAGAATGGGCGCGCCAGGGCCTCCCACCTCTGCAAATGCGCTCCAGACACGTGTGCCCCCCTGTGCATCTGGCTAATGTGGGTCCTGGGGAGTCTATCCTCGAACCAGGGTCTTTAGGCTTCACAGGCAAGCGCTTAACCACTAAGCCATCTCTCCAGCCCTATAACTGTATTTTTAAAAAGGAACAATCCTGGGCTTAAAGAGATTGCTCAGTGGTTTGGAGCACTTCTTATGCAAGCAAGAGGGCCTGAGGAGGCCCCAGTTAGCGTTCAGGTTTGGTTCCCCAGGACCGACACCAACAGCTGAGCATGGCCACACACGTGTGACCTCGGTCCTGTAGGGGAGGAGAGACCTGAGAGTCGTTGAAGCTTGGAAAAAACATGGCAAATTCCAGAATCAGTAAGAGACTTTGGCTCAAGTAAGAATAGGTGGAACAGTGATAGAGCAGGATGCCCGCTATTCTCCTCAGGCTGCCACGGACTAGGGCAACCTGCTCCAGACGCTCACGGGGCACCTTGTGGGCATATACATGGGCATACATCACATACCACAAGCACGCATGTACACGTTCCGACAAAGAGAACGCAAGAAGTCATTTTCAAAAGGAGAGACTTCTGTTAATATTGTGGATATTCTCAGTATTGTTAATATCTCATTTTTAAATTTTTATTGTAAAGGAAGAACAGATAATCCTTTTTCAGTTTTTCTCCTCAAATTTATTCCTTCCTCTCTGCCATATGTATTTTTTTTTTTCTTTGCTTGGAGGAAAGGAAAATGTGAAGAATGAAGAGTACCCAGGCGATCTGATTTTTTTCCTGGCTTGATTTTCCCCGTATATTTACACGTCCTCATCAGGTATCGAGTCAGCAGTGATACCTGCTGCACTAAGGCTTTGGGTTTCTTTCGAGTAAAATCAGCTGAACTCAGTAAATGCCGGCTCCTGTGATAAGATCAGAGGACTAACAAAGGGCACCATTGGTGTCGCCAAGGAGTCTGAGTTCATCAGCTAGTGCAGATGCCATGTGCTGTGGAGAGAGCTGCACAGATTAAAGGGGGAAAAATAAAACTGGGCTGGGGAGATGGCTTAGCGGTTAAGCGCTTGCCTGTGAAGCCTAAAGACCCAGTTCAAGGCTCGATTCCTCAGGACCCACGTTAGCCAGATGCACAAGGGGGCGCACGCGTCTGGAGTTCGTTTGCAGTGGCTGGAGGCCCTGGTGCACCCATTCTCTTTCTCTCTCTCTCTCTCCCTCTCTCTCTCTGTCTGTAGCTCCCAAATAAATAAATACATAAATAAATAAATATTAAAAAAATAAAACTCCTAAAGACAAAAATGTATATGAAAGGCCGGGCATGGTGGCGCACGCCTTTAATCCCAGCACTTGGGAGGCAGAGGTAGGAAGATTGCCATGAGTTCGAGGCCACCCTGAGACTCCATAATAAATCCCAGGTCAGCCTGGGCTAGAGTGAGACCCTACCTCAAAAAACCGGAAAAAAAAAAAAAGTGTATGAAAATAACCTTTTGTTGGAATCGATCAATTTACAAACATAAATATTCCTCTGCAACGTGTAGTTGTGTCATTTCTGTAATGATTTTCTTTTAATGTATGCACTTACTCAGGGTGAGACCGGGGACCCTGGTGAGCCAGGAGAGACTGGACGCAAGGGATCTAGAGGCAAAATGGTAAGATTTTTAGACTCATTGCTGGTGATTTGAGCTGCTTGGACAGTTCCCACTTCACACACACATGATCACTAGAATTGTCATTTGCTCTAAATTGCCTATAATATGCCTGCATTTGGGGTTGAAGCTAATCTGGGGAGGAAAATGGATAAAGTACTCAACCTTCGATGCCAGCAAAAAAGACATTGCACTGTCCACTTTTAGTGAACAAGTTTGCCTGCGCTGTTTGCCAGTGCGTCCTTATGAACACTGGACTGTTTCTTAAGGAGTCCTTGTTATCTAAAACAAGTTGTGTGGGTGTGTGTCTGCATGTGTGGATGTGTATAATGTGTGTGTGAAGGTCTGAGGACAACCCCAAGGTCTTTATCCTCTCCCACCACCCTGCTCCCTTGTGTTAACTTGTTTTTTCCACTTGGATTCATGTGCAGCACTCTAGCTGGCCCGAGGGTTTCTGGTTTCTCCTGACTCAACCTCCAGTTGCTGTGGAAGCATTGGGATCACAGATGCATGTGCCACTTTTCACCTGGCTTTACTTGGGTGCTGGAGAGTTGAACTCAGGCCAGTAGGCTTGCAAGCAAGTGCCTTTAACCACTGAGCCATGCTCCTCCCCAGCCCCACAAGCTAGTTTGGAATTGTCACAGTATGATCAGCTTAATCCTGTCTCCCTGGGAGATTTAGTGTATTCTAAACCTCACTGTCTTCTTATCTTTGTTATAAGGTTTGGTTAAACTATTTTAAATTAGACATGTGTTAAAGGCCCTTTTGAAATGCATCTCCAGCAGGTATTTCTTGAGATTTGAAGAGAAAGTCTCTGCTTTTTTTAACTGAATGTGTCTTTATGATTTTGTGCAGGAGTTAAATACTGCCTATTGCTTGAGATCAGTTGAAACCAACGTGAGTCTCTAGTATTCCCCATAGGCATTAACTTGCCTCAGGCACCAGGGCATTAGGAATGAATGGTAGTACATACCTCTTTAATATCAGCACTGGTGAGGCTGAGGCAGGAGGATCTTGAGTTTGAGGCCAGCCTAGACTTTAATATATTTTGAGGCAAGACCATGCCTCAAAAAGGTGGGAGAATTACTTATATTTGTTAACTGTATATCTTAGATTGTATATAAGTATGATGACTATTTTAAGTTTTTTTGAGATAGGGTCTCTATAGCCAGGCTGACCTGGAATACACACTGTAGTCCCAGGCTGGCCTCATACCCAGGAGTGTCCTCTTACTTCTGCCCAGTGCTGGGATTAAAAACATGTGCCACCACATTCAGCTGCTATTTTTTTTTTTTACAAATATTTTTATACCTTTAAAAATTATTTATAATAAAATTTTATATTATTATTTATAGAAATTTTTATAAATAAACTTATTTGCAAGCAGAAAGAGAGAGAGAGAAGAGACACAGACAGAGAATGGGTGTGCCAGAGTCTCTTGCCACTGCAAAAAAAAAAAAAAAAACTCTGGATGTGTGCACCACTTTGTGCATCTGGCTTTATGTGGGTATTGGGAAATCAAACCTGGGTCATTAGGCTTTGTAGGCAAGTGTCTTGACAGCTAAGCCATGTCTCCAGCCCCCACTATTTTACTTTTAAACAAAACATTTTTAATGTTTCTTCAGAACAGTCTTGATTAGAAGAAATAATCTAGGACCTTGTCAATGAGCAAGAACATAAAAACCCTGATGCAAAAATTTACACTAGAGATAGTTTCCAGCTAGGCATCAGGGTTCATTTGACTGTGATCTAGTTTGTGTCCCTATAAACTATGAGATCTTTACTTATAGATATTATTTATGTAGGTTTTAAGGATGAAAAGTAAACACATTCCTCTCGTTCCTGCTCCCAAGGGGATTGTTTCCAGCAATAATTATTTCCTCATACATGTTTTCAGATGGCTATTCATCAATTTTGAGAGCAGAATAATAAAGACTAATATCATTAGAAAACATAATTGGAAAAGACTTTCAAATTAATCCAGATGTCATCTGCAATGAAGTATCTCTGGATCATTTCCCTTGGCTTATTAACAAAGTTGTTTGACCTTGAACGTCAGGAGCATGCTAACAAGTTCATCCAGTTGTGGGTTTCCTTCCCCACAGTGACCCATTAATCATTTTTTAAATATAATTAACTAATGGAAAGGAAACATATAAACTTTCTTGGCCTTTGAAAATCTTTTTTTTAAATTTCATTATTTTTCTGGACTATTTGTGATTTGCTTACTTCACCTCACCCAGTTGCTTTCTCCCCATGATGTGAGTGATTTTTTTTTGATTTGAAATTGAAGTTTAGACACTGGAAACTTCGAAGTTTTCCTATGGGGGGAAAAAAAAGCAAGTTTCTATTGGAAAGAAATACTCATAAAAATTTGACCCTAAACTCTAATTGCCTTTTCAGCGTGTATGGCATATAGTATGCATATGTTTGTATGCGTGGACAGTATGCATCTGTGCACATGTATGTGGAGACCAGAGGGCAAGGTCAAATGTCTTCCTCAGTGGCTCTCCAGAGACCTTATCTTTGCTTTTTGAGATGGGGAGGGTCTCTCACTGATTGGACTGGACTGGTTAGTCAGCGAGCCCCAGTGATTCTTTCATCTGTTTCCCCAGAACTGGATTACAGTTTGCTTACCACCAGGCCTGGCTTTGAGGTGGGTTCTGGGGATCCTGACACAGGTCCTCATGCTTGCATAGCAAACACTTGACCTACCGAGCCTTCCCCACAGCCCCGTGCGCCGTCTTTTTTTGTTTCCTTAAACCAACTTTGCAAATCATTTAAAGTGGTTTCCTTGACTGGGGCACGTTTGCCGCGTTGGGCTGGGCAGCGCTGCTCTGAAGACTGCCTGTGCATTGTAATGTCTGGTGCAACATACGTGGCACTTTCTACTAGAGGCCAGCACCACTGACTCTCTTTGCCTACTTGAAACAAGCAAGTATGTCTCCAGACATTGCCATGGGAGGTACATTTTTTTTTTAAGTTGGGGGTGCTCTCTAGCCCAAGCTGACCTGAAATTCATTATGTAGTCTCAGGGTAGCTTTGAACTAACATGGATCCTCCTACTTGAGCCTTGCAAGGGCTGTGATTAAAGGCATGCACCACCATGCCCAGCGAGAGGTACATGTGTAGCCAACACACACACACATGGCAGAGAGAGAGAACATATTCCCCCATGCCTTACTGCCCTCTCCCTTCCTTTACCTCTCCCATCAGATCCCTTTGATCCCTGTTTTGTTTCTACTTGTAAGTCATGTATGTCATCAGTGCATGTGTAATTTCACATGTCTATAAAATCTCAGACATGGGGCTACAGGGATGACTTGGCAGCTAAGGAACTTGCCTGTGAAGCCTAAGGATCCAGGTTTGATTCCCCAGGACCCATGTAAACCAGATGCGCAAGGTGGCACATGTGTCTGGAGTTCCATTGCAGTGGCTGGAAGCCCTGAAGTGCCTGTTCATATTCATTCATTCTTTCTCTCTAATAAAATAAAATCTCAGATATACAAATGAGAGAAAACAAGATATTTACCTTTTTGAGACAGGCTTAATTTATTTACTCTGTTACATCATTTTCCTGCAGATATCACAACCTCACTCCTCTTGGTAGCTGAAAAATTCCACTGTGTGTGTATACTACATTTTCTTTATCCATTTCTCTGTAGTCAGATACCTTGATTGCTTCCACAGCTTAGCTATTGTTAATAGTGATGCAACAAACACTGATCTGTGGCAGGCTGATGTGGAATCTTGTGGCTAAATGAGAAGCAACATAGTAATATAGCCTCATCTTTTTTATGTGATCCATGTTTTCTCCTTGCATCTGCATATTTCATGGGCTTTATGAACCTAGAATATAGTCAGTCCATTTTTCTGGATACTAGATAGGTCTCTTGACCCTGGAAATGAGTAGATATCAGTCCTAAGAATTGTTTATTATTTTGTCAATTTCTCCTCTTGTTTTCTCTATTTTGTATTTCTTACATTCCTTTCATGTAGTGTACTAGTATAGTCCTTTCTTTTTGCATATAGCTTTGATGTTTTTGCCCCTTCTAGGAAAGAAAGTCCTTTGACTTTATTTACAATGTTTCTCACACTTGAACTTTGAAGAGGTTGTTCCTGTTCTCCGAATGCTACTTTTCTATGGATACAAGTGCTTGCTCCTCTTGCTACGGAGTCTTGCTCTACATGGATCTGAGCTCAAGGCCTCATGCTTGGCAGCAAGGGACTTGACCCACTGAACCATTGCTCCAGTCTCATCATTACTGTTTGTGCCTTTAAAAAAAAAATCTATCATTTTATAGGGCCAAGGAAACAAACATTGATGTGTGAGTATTTCTGTGGGTAAAGTGCTTGCTGCACAAGCATGTGAACCTGAGTCCAGATCCCCAGCACCCAGGTAAATTGCCAGGCATGGTGGTGTACAGCTGTAATCCCAGCACTAGGGAAAAGGAGACAGGGAATCCTTGAGGTTGACTGGCTGGCTTGCTTAGCTGCATTGAGCTCTAGGTTCAGTGAGAGCCCTGACTCATAAAAATAAGGTAGAAAGCGACTGAGGAAGACAACCAATTTGGCTTTGAGCCTCCACATGCATGCACATGCGCACACACACACACAAGCCTACACACATCCACTACACATGCGTGTACACACACACACACACACACACGCATGTATTGCTCTCTCTCACACACACATGCACGTGCCTGTGCCCCCCTCTTTCTCACACACACACACACACACGAGTCTATACACATTCACTACACATGTGTATGCTCACAATTCTATCACTTGACTGAAATATTGGAAAGGAACAGAAGTACATGTATTCAATCTGCCATTTCTTTCTTGAAGGTTAACCAAATATTCTAAATAATTTATGGCAACAAGTTGATTGTTCTTTAATATCAGTATATAATTGGGGTACTCAGAGGACATCATTAATTCTTTGTTCCATGGGCAAAGCTTTTAAAAATTAAATTGATGTTTAAATTACTTCATTTTTTTGTTACCGTAAAGATCATAAACCCTGTGGCATTCTGAGTGTGTGTGCAGAGAAACAATGTATCCATTTTTTAGCTAAATCCTTGCTTTTTCTATGATAAACTGCCTCACTGAATGTATATTGAAATTTCTCTGACACATAGAAAGTAGATAATGGTTATTTTATTATTGCTGCTATCTCTGTTTTATTACAGGTGTTTCTAGCCAGCTGTTAAGTGTTTCTGGTGTTACTGTGTTAGGGAGGCATATTTTATTTGACTAGTTTTTAAATTTTTTGCTTGTTTTTGAGATTAGTCACCTCCATATCACTAGAAAGAAAATAGCATTGACCCAACAAACCCAGTTCTACTTAACAATATTTCCTAATAATTGGAGTTGCATATAAATTTTCCAATAGTATTGCTAGTTATGACAAAAGAAAACCAATAAGGGACCCATTAAATAAAGTATGAGGCATCCACGTAATAGAATACCATGCAGACATGGAATGTGATTTTGTAAAAATCATTTAACAGCACAAAACTGCCCATATGTGTATGTATGTATGTATTTACATGTATATGTATGTATTGTCATTATTATTATTACTTAAAAGGGCAATAAGAAACCAAGTTTGTATACCTATAATCCCAGCCTGCAGAGGCAAAAGGGGCATGAATTCCAGGCCAGCCTGGTTGCATAGCAAGACCCTGTCTCCAAGAAACAAAAACAAAATATGAGGCATCATGAGAAACTAATGATATGTGTGTGTGTGTGTGTTTTTTTTTGTTGTTGTTGTTTTTGAGGTAAATTTAAAGTAATTTTGTCACTTTTGGATTTTTACCTGTGAAATGTAAATATTTTAAATTTGAATGAAAGCACACATATATGTATAGAACTGGTTTTAAAATAAATTAATTCTGCTTTGAGATATCTGCTGGACTTCCAGGAGAGATGGGATCCCCGGGGGAGCCAGGACCTCCTGGACGTAAGGTAAGTGGAGAGATTACAAGTCATACACGATTGTTTTTTCTTGGGCTGGAGAGGTGACATAGCTATTAAGGTGCTTTCCTGCAAAAGCAAAGGACCCAGGTTTGATTCCCCAGGACCCATGTAAGCCAGGTGCACAAGGTGGCACATGCATCTGGAATTTGTTTGCAGTAACTGGTGTGCTCATTAAATTTTTCTTGCACTTAAAATGTCACTGCATGGAATTCCCGTTGTCCAGCGATGCCCGTCTTCTGTCTCTGCTGCTTGGCCACTATTTTCACTACTCCATGTTCTCTGAGGAGGGAAAAGAGTGTGGGCTAAATGTATCTCTTGGGAGGGAAAGAGGGAAGTGAAAAGTAAAAGGCTAAAGGATCTGATGTATCAGTCACTGCCTTCTTGGAAGGAGTCAGTGAATGTATAGAAATGAACATATAGTGACCATGGTGACCATTTGCATTCTCTGGAATGCACTAGTTGCTTCAGGAGTTTGGGTGAGGTGCCATCACCCTCTTTGAGAAACCTGACACTTCCTGTTCCAGCGATAGGACTGAACACATAAAAGTAAAATCAACTCCATTTTCTTTCCTCCAACCCTAACCCAGACATATGTATGTAGAACCTCACTTTTGGAAGGCAGCTGGGGTCCAGATGTTCAGCTTGAGGCCTATCCCTTTATCCTTCAGCCCCTGGAGGGAAGGGAGCAGGCCAAGATTCAGCTCATGGGGCAGAACTGCCTGATGGCCACAGGAAGGTGGCCCTGCATGGACGGCTCAGCCTTCACCAGTTCTGAACTGAACCCTGACTTCAGAGCTCAGTAGGGCCGGGTCAAGTGGGCCTCCATCCTTGGATCCTGGATATCCCTGTGTGGTCCAGAGATGGTGCTGAGGAAACTGGCATTGGAGCCTTGAGTGCAACCAGCTTGCATGTGGTCCCCTCAGCTTGCTTGTCTTAACTGGGTGATAAGTAGTACCCTACCAGCACTTTTTGTTCCTCCTTTCATCATAGGAGTAAAACCTCTTCCAAGTGTTATTTCCTCAGGGTGAGGTTGGTGGACATTCTGGCTACTGAAGTGAATATCTACAGCCACATAATACACATGTTTTGTTGTTTCCTTCCCTAGGGTCTGAAAGGGGCCAAAGGATTGGCTTCATTTTCTGTACGTATATCTCCTCATTCCAACAGAGTGCTCTGAGAACTCCATTAACTTTATTTATTTTGAAACGTCATGACTCAGTGGCCCATTAGTTAATTCTCTGTGTTTTACTTTGGAACTGTAGGCATGTGACCTCATTCAATATGTGCGGGACCACAGTCGTAAGTACCTTGCTTGAAATGATCACCCAGGCTGTCAGCTTTCCTGGAAGGAATGCAGCTTTCAGAATAGAGGCAATCTCCCCATCTCTCCACCAGTTTCTTAAAATGAGAGATGTCAATGCATAAAGTTTGAGTCAGCATGGCTGGTGACTGGGAGCTCCCTCTTTGGCTGCCAGCATGTCTGTTGGAACCTGTTCCAAGCATAATGCAGTAATCTACCTATATGGTGCTTTTGACCTGGGGAGAATACATATTTGAAGTCAAAACTTTCCTACTCGTAAAATCAGTCAGTTTGTTTTAAATGATTATCAATGGTGGACAGTAAGTGACAGAATTGAGCTCACCAGTGTGAAGAGGCAGTCATGATAACTGGGTCGTGGTGGGAGGAAGGCCTGGCTTCGCTTTATAATCTATTGCCTTTCTGAAGAGAGCTGTCTGATTGCTTTTAGTTGGACTGACTGATTTGCCTATAAAATTCATAATAATGCTTTTTAGGAATAATTTTCAAAATTGTAAAAGCAAAGAAGGGTGTTCAGTTAGGCAAATGCTATTTTTACGTTGAGCCGCCCTTAATATTCTGCATAGTAACTAACGCTGTAACATCAGGTTCATGTCACCGGTGTTATGTGGAATGTTCAGTTATACATGCATAACTCTTTCCGAATAAACTCTAGGACAGGAAGAGGCAAAAGTTTCCTTGAGGTATTTTTGGGGGAGAAAACTACACAAAGAAGGGACCATTTGTCAAGAGCCTTGTTCTCAGATACACAGAATTTTAAAGGTCCTGGACACAGTATTCACCAGGACTGCATGTTCTGAGAGTAGAATGAAGCCATCTTGGTAATCAAATTCGGTATGTGGGGTCACGAAGTTTGCCTGAATTAGCAGGTTTTCTACATCAGAACTGTGCGAACGTAATGGCTGAGTGGTAACAGACAAGAGTGGGACCTGGCCTGTTAAAATGTGAAGGGTTCCATCAACAAAAACCCAAGTACACAAAACAATTTCAAAAATATCATATAGAAACAGTAACTTCTGATATGCATGTGCACACACACACACACTTATTGGTGAGAAGAGAGAGAGGAAAAGAAAATGCCACTGTAAATGAACTCTAGAAGCATGTGCCACTGTGCATATGGCTTTATGTGAGCACTGAGGAATCAAACCCAGGTCATTAGGCTTTGCAAGCAATTGCCTTAACCACTGAGCCATAACTCCAGCCCAGACTTCTACATATTTTACAAAAGTACATGTGATTTCAAGATGACGGTCATGATGAGGCCTGGCCTTGCAAGGGGCCTCTGAGTAGGTGGACCAAAGAGAAACCATCTGGTGGAACATTCTGCAGTGGTGGGAGGTTCCCTTTGTGGAGTATAACAAGATAGCCACTAGCCACATGTGGCCTTGGACATTTAAAATACAAGTAAGTGCCGCTAAGACCCTAATGTTTTCAATTTCATTTAATCATTTAGAATATTTAAAAAAATCCATGGGTTATGACTGGACTGTGCAAGTCTAAAGCATATGTTCACCTATTTCAGAGTAAACCTATCACTGACATTTACAAAATACATTAAATAGGTATGTTTACAAGATGGGCGTCCCAAGCCCCAAAATGTGCAATACTCCAAGATTCCAGACTCTTTTTGAGTGCTGACATAAGTGCTGATCACACATAGGAAAGTCTACATCTGACCTCATGTGACAGGTTGCAGTTAAAACACAAACACCCTAGAAATATTATAAAAAAATCACTTTCAGTCTATATACATAATTTGCATGGAAGTATATTTATATTAAGACCAGAGTCTCAACTCCAAGAGATTTTGGAATACGGGTGTGTATATAGGTATATATGTAGATGTAGATTTCTTATTTAGAGTTTGGAATATTTACCTAACACTTCTAGTTCCCAAGCATTTCAGATAAAGAAAACAATGTATACACACAATACTGGATGTAGATATAGACACTTACATATGTGTGTGTGTATGTTTGATCTGAGGTTTTAGGCCAGTAGTAAAGTTCTTGACTAGCATGGATAAGACCCTGCAAACAACCAGAAATAATTATAGAAGTTTCTATTACTTGGGGTTAGGGACACAGCATGATGGTGCAGCACTTTTGCCTTTCATGGAAAAGGCCTTGCTTGAACACCAACACCAAAACCAAAAATAAAAATAAAAAATGCACACATATACAGTTGACAGCTACAGATAGGTACCTGGAGAAATTATGAAGACATGTTAGGGTCATCAAACTTAGCAAATTCAGCTTAGTTCCTACCACGTCACATTCCCTCCAGGCAGAGGTTATCTGCGTCTAACAGCTGTCTGTAGGCTGCTATTCATGGCTGTGTACTGTCCCCTTCTCCTGTCCTCCTCACCTCTGGGAAGGATAAGTGCTATACCAAGGTGCTGAGGCCTGCCCTGGGCTGCATGTATCTCCCAACTCTCTAGTGTCTTGATTTTGGGGTTCCTCATAAAAGCCGCAAGGGCAACAGCCCTCACTGCTGTGATTTTCCTGCGCTGTATAGAACTCCGTTCTCCTACCGAATAATAACCCAATCTCCTTTGTTCTTTCTCCCCAGCTGGCGGACGCGGTGAGTAATCTTTATTTTCAGCATGCTTTTCTCAAGCTCCCGAGTGTCATACATCTGGAAAAATCAGTTGGAGTATTGTGCTGCCTGCCAGCTGATAGAAATTTTATCTGGGCTTCCCTTGCTACCTGCCATGGGCAGCAGACGCTCGCCTCTCATGACTCACTTGGTTTCAGCCAAGGTTCACTGCTCTTTCTCAACCAACTGGAAGGCCTTTTTAATACTTTAATAATAATCACTAACATTCTCCTCACTATTAGATCTTTATAATAATTTCCCTCCCTCCCTTTTCTTCTCCCTCTCCCATCTTCTTCTCCCTTTCCTCCACCCTCCATCTGTCCTATCTTCTCTTTAGCTCAGTGATTCAGGATTATGATGCAGAATGAAAATAGGAATAGTCAGGTAGCAAGCAGGGGAATGTGCAGCAGAGTTAATAGTAAAACTGATGCAGCTTGTGCTTCCTGTGAATTTCGAAGCCGCCCTAACACCTTTCAGTGCTGGTTTTTACGTACTTTACAGATGTTCCTATAAACCCATCATCAAGCCTGATAGACATCTACACCCTTACAACTTTTATATAAATTTGCCAATCCCTTACCCTCGGGTTACTTGTCCATTTATTCATTCAGTGCTTCTTGAAAGCCTACAGTGTGCCGATCCCTGTTTTGAGCCCTGGAAGACAGAACTGAGCAACAGGATGCCTGTACTTGTGAACGCTCGTTCTTATGCACAGTGGAGATGGGTAAACACGTGAAAATTCAGAATGGTATGCTTTCTAAGGAGGAGACGTAAGAGTTATGTCAGGGGAGGAGAAAGATGCTTCTGGATGACAGCTCCTCTTTGAGGCAATGACAAGGCATCAGTTTTGCAAGTACAAAGGCCATGGCTTTGCTTAGCATTGTGCTGTGAGCCTGTAACAGTTACCTTCTCGCTACTGGGACAAGCCACCCAACGAGAAGCAGCTTATGGAGGAAAAGGGTTTATTTCCAGCTTATGGTTTCTAGAATTTTCCTCAAGGCATGGTAAGCATGGTGGGAGCAGGCAGCTGGGTGTCAGTTCTTTTCGTCAGCAGGAAGGAAGGGGAGAGAATGAGCTCTCAAGTGACAGACACAGCAGGGCTGGGCTGTAATGCCCCAAGCCTGCTCTCGGCGACACAGCTCCTCCAGCAAGACTCCACCAACTGGGGATTACGTGTAAGGCTTAATCAAAAACACAGGAACAATACTGGGAGTGGAAAGGTTTAAGTGCAGTGTGGGGAAGGAAATAGATGAGAGGATAGGAGAAGGGTTAACAGAAACTAAAAACTTTATGAAAATAGTAGTTAGTTCATTTTTTTATTAATATTTTCCATGATTATAAAAAATATCCCATGGTAATACCCTCCCTTCCCCCCCCCCACACTTTCCCCTTTGAAATTCCATTCTCCATCATATTACCTCCCCATCTCAATCATCGTACTTACGTATATACAATACCAACCTATTAAGTACCCTTCTCCCTTCCTTTCTCTTCCCTTTATATCTCTTGTTTAACTTACTGGCCTCTGCTAGTAAGTATTTTCCTTCTCACGCAGAAGCCCAATCATCTGTAGCTAGGATCCACATATGAGAGAGAACATGTGGCGCTTGGCTTTCTGGCCTTGGTTACCTCACTTAGTGTAATCCTTTCCAGATCCATCCATTTTAATAGTAGTTGTTAGATAAAAAGCTTTTAAGCACTTTAAGCCCCTGACTAAAATAGACTTCGTTTGGTTAGAAGGTCCCAAGATCCAAGGGGTCTACATGGTTTGAACCACTCTATTGATACCCAAGATGATGAAAATCCTTACATTTTAATATTTATATTTGTGGGCTAAATGATATATATGTCTGGAATTTGCTCAAAAATAAACAAAATGCATGCAAAGGGGAAAACATACACGAGGCTATGGGAGACATCTTTACATTCAAGAACATGACCGGATGGATGATATTTGAAGCTTACTTGAGCATCTGTAGGCTGGGGGAAGAGGGTCAGTATAAAATCTAGAGACTACTTGTCAAGGGTGTTGGGTACCCAGCCAGAGATGATGGTGGTCTTGATAGGGGCCACTCGTGTCATACATGAGTGACATGGCGGCGGTTTGGGCTGATCCTCACTGCCCTATGTCCCTTTCCCTCTTGCTTTGTGGCAGGGAACAGCCATCAGTGTGTAGTACTCACATGGAACCCAGCTGGCTAGGTCTTCCCAATGCTCATCCATCCTCTGGAGAAGAGCCTCCTGGGAATGTTGATGATGCAACCGCATGTTCCCCAGAATCCTCCGGGTTCCTAGATGCAACTTCATGTTCTGCAGAATCCTCCGGATTCCTGGAAACTCACTCAGTTCCAGGCTGCACTTAACCAGCTGAATTGGACCTTAGATGTTCTTTTTCCTGAAAACTTGAAGTGTTTTGCTATCTTCAGCCAGGACTGTCAATCTTTTCTTCCCTTTATCTCAAAGTTAAACCTGAAACTTTGTTTACATTACCATATGCAAACGACAGCCCAAACACAAAGCTAGTGGAGCCAATTTCTATATTCGGTCATAATTGTCATTTTTTTTAAAAAAATGTAAAATTAACATGACTTCCATTTATAAAGATCCACTCATCCCACTAGTTAGACTGAGGCTAGTAAATGATGTCTCACATCCATCAAGATTCATAATGTGAACATTTACTCTCACTGGCCCTGATGGAATTAAAGACCAGAAGGAGATGGTAATCTAGTGCCAAGATGAAAGACCCAGATGGGTCACAAGTAGAGGCCATTTCCTTGCCAGTCTGAGCTATCTCAGCAAGTCTGAGGGCCAGAGCTGGTAGGTGTCATACCGCATTCTTATCTCTGCAAGTTTGATTGTGTGTGAGAGAGAAACGGGGGCTTGAACCCAGAAGCTTGTGCATGCCAGGCAAGAGTCCTGCCCCAGCTGTGCTCATTGTCTCCAAATCTTACTTGCTAGAATGTGGACGGAAGGTGGCACCCCGCCAAGGGAAACACATCACTAGGGTTTCCTTTTGCCATCCTACACCCCCAAAGTAGGCATCTCATGGGTTACTCTTCCACCTGTGGCAAAGGGCTGCTTTTTACCTCTTTCTCATTCATTCCATATTCATTAGACATCAACTCTGTGTCAGGGATGATTAACCTGAAAGGTCAACAGTCACCGTCCCTATTGCCCCACAGTGTAAAGCAATGGGAGAAACACATTAATCAGATAAACAGAAATTGCCAACTGTGATAAATGCAGGTTACTGGGGCTGGAATGAATGAATAAGAACCAATGAATAATGATACATAACCCTGCAATGAATGGATTAGACTTTGATAAACATAATTCAGTTTCTTGGGCTGGAGAGATGCTTTAGCAGTTAAGGCACTTGCCTGCAAAGCCAAGGTTCAATTTCCCAGGACCCACATAAGTCAGATGCACAAGGTGGTGCTTATGTTTGGAGTGGCTAGAGGCCCTGGCATGCCCATTCTCTTTCTCTCTCAGGTAATAAATAGTTTCTCTACAGAGTGAGACACATGTTATTGATTAACTTGATTTTGTAACTGTTTACTAAAAAGTTTTCAGGGGGCTGGAGAGATTGCCTAGTTGTTAAGGTGCTTGCCTGCAAAGCCAAAGGCCCCAGGGTTCAGTTCCCCAGGACCCACGTAAGCCAGATGCACAAGGCGGCATATGCATCTGGAGTTCGTTTGCAGCAACTTGGTCCTGATGTACCAATTTTCTCTACATGCCTGCTCTCATTCTCTGTCTACATGGCCCCTCTCTCTTTCTCGCTTTCAGATAAATAAGATACTTAGTTTTCAGGGAAAGCTTTCCTCATTCCCCTTTTAGTGATCTAATTGTTCTCAACAGGAATGGTGTGGGCATGTCATAACAGCAATGCAAACCTTAGTCGAGTACCTACTATGTGCCAGGCACTATCTGAGTGCTTTACCTGTGCTGGTTCATTTGGTCCTCATCACAGTGCAATTGAGGACATTATGACTCACATTTTACAGATAAGGAAATGGAGGCACAGGGAAGACACAAGTAATTTGGACATGGTCACATATAGTTATTATTGGAGTCAGGCTCTGAAGCCCCTTTTAAAAAATTTTTAATTTATACAATGGAGTTCTACTCAGTGGTAAAGAAAAATGAAGTTATGAAATTTGCAGAAAAATGGATGGACCTGGAAAGGATTATAGTAAGTGAGGTAACCCAGGCCCAGAAAGCCAATGGCCACGTGTTCTCTCTCATATGTGGATCCTAGATACAGATGACTGGGCTTCTGCGTGAGAAGGAAAATACTTAGTAGCAGAGGCCAGTAAGTTAAAAAGGAGACATAAAGGGAGAGATAGGAAGGGAGGAGGGTACTTAATAGGTTGATATTGTATATATGTAAGTACAATGATTGAGATGGGGAGGTAATATGATGGAGAATGGAATTTCAAAGGGGAAAGTGTGGGGGGGGAGGGAGGGAATTTCCATGGGATATTTTTTTTAAATCATGGAAAATGCTAATAAAAATTAAAGAACAAAAATAAAAATAAATTTTAGGGCTGGAGAGATGGCTTAATGGTTAAGGCACTTGCCTTTAAAGCCTAAGGAACCATGTTTGACTCTTCAGATCCCATGTAAGCCAGATATACAAGGTGGCACATGCATCTGGAGTTCAAGTCTAGTGGCTGGAGGCCCTGACATGCTAATTCTCTCTTGCTCTGTCTCTCTCGTGCTCTTGCTCATAAAAGAAAAAAGCCACCAGGCGTGGTGGCACAGGCCTTTAATCCCAACACTCAGGAGGCAGAGGTAGGAGGAGCGCTGTGAGCTTGAGGCCACCCTCAGACTGCAGCGTGAATTCCAGGTCAGACTGTGCTAGAGACCCTACCTCAAAAAAAAAAAAAAAAAAAAAAGGGAAAAAGAAAAAAGCCCAGTCTGTTGGGCTTCCTTCAAAACAAAAATATTTAGTTGGCATACAGAGATTTATGTATCATTCATTCCATTTTCAAATATGATTTGTTTCTGTTGAGTCCTGACCTTCTTTCTCTCCCCCGCTCTCTGTCCCTCTCCCCCAGCCTCCCTCTCCCCTATCTTCTACCATTCTGTTTATATATCACATATATATTTTTGCCCTTCCCTCAGCCCTCTTCCAGCTCATCTCTTGTAGTCAACACATTGCTGGCAGAAAGCATCCCACCAAAAGCAGCTTGTGGGAGGAAAGGGTTTATTTTGGCTTACAGGCTCGAGGGGAAGCGCCATGATGGCAGGGAAAAATGAGGCATGAGCAGAGGGTGGACATCACCTCCTGGCCAATATCAGATGGACAACAGCAACAGGAGAGTGTGCCAAGTACTGGCAAGGGGAAACTGGCTATAACATCCATAAGCCCGACCCCCAACAATACACTGCCTCCAGGAGGCTCCAATTCCCAAATTGCCTCCAGCTAGGGTCTTAGCATTCAGAAGTTTATGGGAGACACCTGAATCAAACCACCACATCTCTTTATTTTTGCTTTTGGTTATCATTCTCTCTCTCTCTCTAGGTTTTATCCATAGTCCGCCCCCCATATATATAAATCATAGGTATTCCGGTTATAGATGCTACAAACTAGACGTGCGTATCAGATAAAATGTTGTTTGGGTCGTTCTGAGTTCAATGCACTTAATATGATTCTTTCTGGGTATGTCCATTTTCCCGCAAACTTCATTTTCCTGTACTGCTGAATAGAATTCCATTGTGTATATATGTATCACATTTTTATTACCCATTCACCTGTCAGCAAGCATTGAGGCTGTTTCCAATTCTTAGCTATTGTAAGTAGAGCTACGATAAACATGCATATGCAAGTTCCTCTGTAGTAGAGGGTGGAGTCCTTGGGGCAGATGCTCAGGAGTGGTGTGTATCTGGATCGTTATGGAAGTTATAGTTCTAATTTGCTCAGATACCTCCATGCTGATTTCTGTAATGTAAGCCCAACCCTTTATTGCCTGTTCTCCCATCTAGCGCTCTGCTCCAGATTATCCTTGCCATGTATCTTCCATTTATTTTCTGGAACCATGAAGCCTTCACAGCCATTTCTGTTTAAGACTTTTAACCCTCGTTATTCCTCGTGACACTATTATTTATGTTTTAGCTTGCGTAAACTCTCAGAAACAGAAGATGTCTTTGATCCCATCCCTGCATTTCCCTGAGGGTTCCACTTTCTAGAAGAAATTGGGCAATTAACTGACAAATTTAATAACAAATCACATTGAATTCTAGATGTTTTTCTTTTGCCTTTGACTCCAAAGAGCAAACTGCTTTTAGAACAATTTTAATTATTCACAATCGAAACACTTGATGTTGTATCTTTCCCTTAATATTTACGTTGTTAATTATTCGGCGTTTCAATATTGAAATCGTTGACTTTGCTGTCCATGCATTTCTTTGAGGCCAGCATGCTATGTGATAAGAGGCAATATGTTTTTTTGTTTTTGTTTTATTTTGTCTTTTAGGCAAACCCGAATGCCCGGTGCATCCAACTGAGTTGGTGTTTGCCCTGGACCAGTCGCGGGGTGTCACGCAGCGGGATTTCGAGCGCATGAAGGGGATGCTGGTCCACCTGGTGGGGGCCGTCAAGGTCCGGGAGAACAGCTGCCCCGTGGGGGCCCGCGTGGCCATCCTCGCCTACAGCTCCCACGCCACGCACCTCGTCCGCTTCTCGGACACCTACGGCAAGGAGCAGCTGCTCAGGGAGATTCGAGCTCTCCCTTATGAGCCATCTGCAGACGGCAGGGAGATCGGCAGAGCCATGAGGTTCATCTCCAGGAACGTCTTCAAGCGCACCCTGCCCGGCGCTCACACGAGGAGGATCGCCACGGTCTTCAGCGGAGGTCAGTCCGCCGACGCTCAGTCCATCACCACGGCCACCATGGAATTCAGCGCCCTGGACATCGTGCCCGTGGTCATCGCCTTCGGCAACGTGCCCTCCGTCAGGAGAGCGTTTGCGGTAAACGGTCCAACATTTGACTCTTGCTTTATGTAGGAAAAGGAAGATAAGAGGCAAGTAGCTACGGTCCCATTTTGGAAAGGACAGGTGACAGTCAACAGGAACCTTCAGGTTTGGCTCAAGTCAGAACTTTGAGAAAGCAAATTTTTGCTTTGACTGTGGGTGTGTATTAAGTAGATGCAACCCAGGTGGACAAGCTACCACCTTTCTGAGAAGAGAACACCCTCTGTAAGGGCAGACCAGTATGACTTTGGCATTTTTTTTTTAATTTAACGCATTTTATTTGTTTATTACAGAGAGAGAGTGAATGAATGTACCAGGGCCTCTAGCCACTGCAAACGAACTCCAGACACATGAGCCACCTTGTGCATCTGGTTTATTTGGGTCCTGGGGAATCGAACCTGGGTCCTTAGGCTTCACAAGCAAGTGCCTTAACCACTAAGCAATCTCTCTGGCCCTGACTTTTTTTTTTTTAATCTTTTTGGTTTATTTTTATTTACTTATTTGAGAGCAACAGAGAAAGAGGCAGAGAGAGAGAATGGGCCCGCCAGGGCTTCCAGCCACTGCAAACAAATTCCAGATGCGTGCGCCTCCTTGTGCATCTGGCTAATGTGGGTCCTGGGGAATTGAGCCTCGAACAGGGGTCCTTAGGCTTCACAGGCAAGCACTTAACTGCTAAGCCATCTCTCCAGCCCTGGCCCTGACTTCTATATTCTTAATGCCAGCTCTGAGATATTAGGGGCGGGCCTTGTGTCTCTCTGGAAGTATCTGAGTGTCACAGCAGGAACAGAATTGAAATACATTGCTCATCTGGTGAATGAGGACAAGAGTACCTACTCTCTAGAAGTGCTGTGAGGAGTAAATGCTGTAACCCTGGGCCTTGGGGGAGGGGGAGGATCACATTCCAGCAAGCACCCATTCAGGGCGACAGCTCGACTTTAATTATTATTCCCATTCGGTAGCGAGACACTGTGAAACTATAATCTGTTCAATAATAATGAGGCCTGAGTAGTACAGGAGATGAAACCTCTATTAGCATGGCTGTACTGACACTTAGAATTATGCAAATAGAAGGGCAGTGTGTCAGAAAGGAAAATGCACGTGAAATTACAAGAGACGGGCCAGGCTACGTGAACGAAGCTGCTATGGGAAGCACGGGCTCAAAATCTATCAGTGATTTTTGACTATAGTCGTTGTAGTTCCCTTATCCACTGGCTTTCTCTGGTGACAAAACAAGGGACTGCTTCATATCCTTATTCAAACAGTTGATGGCAGTTGTGATAAACGCTTAAAGGGACACAATTCCAACTATTCAAAGGGTGCATGCCCATCATGTAACTTATGAAAAGGTCGTTTATTGAGGGGATGGTGTGTCCATATGGGTGGGCCCAAGTGGAGGCCACAGGTCAACATTGGGGGTCTTCCTCATTCACTTCCCTTTGTTTTTTGAGGCATGGCCTCTCACTGAACCTGAAGGTAACCCACTGGGCTAGACTAGTTGGCTAGAGGCACCGGAGATCCTCCAGTTCCGGCTTCCCGGTGTTGAGATGACGGGTGTGTACCACCGTGGCTGGCTTTCGTGTGGGCGCTAGGGCTCTGAGCTCAGGTCCTCATGCTTGTGTAGCAAGCATTTTTACCAACTGAGACATCTCCACAAGCCCTTGTTAGTCTTTGTTTCTAAACTTTGGGATGGTAGGATCCTCAGAGATGAATACATCCGGTTTCTTGATGCTCTGTTACTGAGAATCAAATTTTTTAAAATTTGCACTTCATCTGGGCATCACTGCCCACTAGAACTCCTTGGGCAGCAGTGGGATAGTTTGTGATGAGGCCAGAAGTCAGGATTGGTCCCTAAGGCTCATTCATCTGATGGATGTTTAGGGAGCGTCTCATGCATACCAACCACCAGGTGCCGTCTTAGGTTCTGAGGCTGCAAGAATAAGGCACCACACCCAGGAAGCCCACCCTGCTTTAGAGGAGGGTCCATACTTGGACATTTTAAACAGAGGTAACTAGATCACCTGCAGAACTCAATGGCTGACACCACAAAAGGGAAATTACTTCATTACTTCATTTGTTGTTGTTGTTGTTCTTTGAGAGCAACAGAGAGAGAGAGAGAGAGAGAGAGAGAGAGAGAGAGAGAAAGATGGCTTGGTAGTTAAAGGCAGTAATTGCAAAGCCTGATGGGCTGGGTTCAATTCCCCAGTGCCCACGTAAAGACAGATGTTCAAAGTGGCACATGCATCTAGAGTTTGTTTGCAGTGGCAAGAGACCCTGACATGCCCATTAATTCTCTAATAAATAAAATATTTTTAAAAATACATACTATTTTTAGCCACCCTATTTTTGTGTATGTGTGTGGTTTTTCGAGGTAGGGTCTCGCACTAGCCCAGGCTGAGCTGGAACTCATTATGTAGACTCAGAGTGGTCTTGAACTCTTGGCAGTCCTCCTACCTCTGCCTCCCGAGTGCTGGTTAAAGGTGTGCGCCACCATGCCCAGGTATTTTGTTTTCTTTTACCCTGGTAGCATAGAGGGAGAGAAACATTAAGTGTAGAGGTTTTCTTTTGTTTTTGTTTGTGTTTGTGTGTGTTTTTGGTTTTGTTTTTTGACATAGGGTCTTGCTATGTAGCCCCAAGCTGGCTACAGACTCATGATTCCCCTACCTCAGCTCAGTGCTAGAATAACAGGTTTGCACCACCTCTAAATGAAGTATTTGATTTGACATATTTTCTAGTGGCTGGAGACTGAGTTAAAATTAAAGGAAAGCATTTTGATGGAGTATGAACAGTTCACTCGTCTAACCTTTTTGAGATTTACTTTGTTAATATAGAATTTTCTGAGGAGAGAAAATTGCCAATAATAATGACTGAATTTTTCCTTTTCTTGTGTGCCATGTTCAGGGGCCTTACGATGTGGAGGGAGGAGAGAGCAGGGTGCCATCCAGAACCCTCCAGAGTGCCCATGTTGTCATAGCGGTGATACTCACCTCCAAGCTGGCACTTCTTCAGTGCCACAGGAAAATGAGCCATAACAAAAGTGACCACAGAATCTTTGCTTATTAAATTTTTTTAAAATATTTATTTGAGAGAGAGAGAGAGAATGGTCATGCCAGGGCCTCTAGCCACACTGCAAACCAACTCCAGATGCATGTGCCCCCTTGTGTACTTGGCTTCATGTGGGTACTGGGCAATTGACCCTGCATCCTTTGACTTTGCGGGCAAGTGCCTTAACTGCTAAGCCGTCTCTCTAACCCTCTTATTTTTATTGTGCGTGTGATGATGCGTGCTTGCGTGCATGAGTGTGGGTGCGTATGTGCCATGGTGCCTGTGTGGATGTCAGTCTCCAGTGCCAGTCCTTGTCTTCTGTGAGGCAGGGTCTCTTGTTTATAGCTACTTTTGCTGGGCCAGCTGACCCTCAAGCTTCCGGATTCTCCTTTCTCCGCCTTCTTTTTCTCTGGAGGCATTCTGGGATTACACATGTGCTGCATGCCCAGCTTTACGTAGGTGATAGGATCTGAACTCAGGTCTTCAGGCTTGTGAAACAAGCCTTTTACCCCCTGAGCCATCTCCACAGCCCAGAAGCTTTGCATCTTGTTTTGTTTTGATTTGTGAGGTAGGGTCTCAGTCTAGCACAGGCTGACCTGGAATTTACTGTGTAGTCTCAAACTGGCCTTAATTAAACTCAGAGCAATCCTCCTACCTCAGCCTCCCAAATGCTAGGATTAAAGGCATGTTCCACCACACCCAGAAAACTTTGCATTTTCAATCCTTAGCTCACATTGAGTTGA